>NC_092772.1:49350632-49421512 GCF_047496795.1 Chiloscyllium punctatum
CTTGATTAGATTCCAGTCTGTAACTCCCTCCCGGGTATCTGTTATTCTGTATATAAACCACCCTGAAACCTACGATTAGATTCCAGTCTGTAACCTCACTCCCGGTATCTGTTATTCTGTATATAAATCACTTCGAACCCCTCGATTAGATTCAGTCTGTAACTCCCTCCTGGGGTATCTGTTACTCTGTATATAAACCACACTGAACCCCTTGATTAGATTCCAGTCTATAATTCACTCCCGGGAATCTGTTATTCTGCATATAAACCACCCTGAACCCCTTGATTAGATTCCAGTCTGTATCTCCCTCCCGGGGTATCTGTTATTCTGTATATAAACCACCCCGAACCCCTCGATTAGATCCCAGTCTGTAACTCCCTCCCGGGGGTATCTGTTATTCTGTATATAAACCACCCCGAACCTCTCGATTAGATTCCAGTCTGTAACTCCCTCCCGGGTATCTGTTATTCTGTATATAAACCACCCCGAACCCTCGATTAGATTCCAGTCTGTAACACCCTCCCGGGATATCTGTTATTCTCTATATAAACCACCCAAAACCCCTCGATTAGATTCCAGTCTGTAATTCACACCCGGGAATCTGTTATTCTGCATATAAACCACCCCGAACCTCTCGATTAGATTCCAGTCTGTAACTCCCTCCCGGGATATCTGTTATTCTGTATAGTAACCTCCCTGAACCCCTCGATTAGATTCCAGTCTGTAACTGACTCCCAGCTATCTGTTTTTTCCACATAGAAACCACCCTGAACCCCTCGATTAGATTCCAGTCTGTAACTCCCTCCCGGGTATCTGTTATTCTGTATATAATCACTTCGAACCCCTCAATTAGATTCCAGTCTGTAACTCCCTCCCGGGGTATCTGTTATTCTGTATATAAACCACCCCGAACCCCTCGATTAGATTCCAGTCTGTAACTCCCTCCCGGGGTATCTGTTATTCTCTATATAACCACCCTGAACCCCTCGATTAGATTCCAGTCTGTAACCCCCCCCCCGGGGTATCTGTTATACTGTATATAAACCACCCAAAACCCCTCGATTAGATTCCAGTCTGTAATTTACTCCCGGGAATCTTTTATTCTGTATATAAACCACCTGAACCCTTGATTAGATTCCAGTCTGTAATTCACTCCTGGGTATCTGTTATTCTGTATGTAAACCACCCCAAACCCCTCGATTACATTCCAGTCTGTAACTCCCTCCCGGGGTATCTGTTATTCTGTATATAAACCACCCCGAACCCCTCGATTAGATTCCAGTCTGTAACTCCCTCCGGGTATCTGTTTTTCTGTATATAAACCACCCTGAACCCCTTGATTAGATTCCAGTCTATAACTCCCTCCCGGGTATCTGTTATTCTGTATATAAACCACCCCGAACCCCTCGATTAGATTCCAGTCTGTAACTCCCTCCCGGGGTATCTGTTATTCTGTATATAAACCACCCTGAACCCTTGATTAGATTCCAGTCTGTAAACTCCCTCCCGGGTATCTGTTATTCTGTATATAAACCCCACCCCGAACCCCTCGATTAGATTCCAGTCTGTAACTCCCTCCCGGGGTATCTGTTATTCTGTATATGACCCACTCCGAACCCTTCGATTAGATTCCAGTCTGTAACTCCCCCCCAAGGTATCTGTTATTAAGCTGAATTTATTTCAATGCAAGGGGCCTAACAGGGAAGGCAGATGAACTCAGGGCATGGTTAGGAACATGGGACTGGGATATCATAGCAATTACGGAAACATGGTTCAGGATGGCAGGACAGGCAGCTTAATGTTCCAGGATACAAATACTACAGAAGGATAGAAAGGGAGGCAAGAGAGGAGGGGAAGTGGCATTTTTAGTAAGGGATAGCATTACAGCTGTGCTGAGGGATTGTATAATAGACCCCAAATAGTCAGAGGGAAATTGTGAAACAAATTTGTAAGGAGATCCCAGCTATCTGTAAAAATAATAGGGTAGTTATGGTCGGGGATTTTAACTTTCCAAACATCGACTGGGACTGCTATAGTGTTAAAGGTTTAGATGGAGGGGAATTTGTTAAGTGTGTACAAGACAATGTTCTGATTCAGTATGTGGATGTACCTACTAGAGAAGGTGCAAAACTTGACCTACTCTTGGGAAATAAGGCAGGGCAGGTGACTGAGGTGTCAGTGGGGGAGCACTTTGGGGCCAGCGACCATAATTCTATTCGTTTTGAAATAGTGATGGAAAAGGATAGACCAGATCTAAAAAGTTGAAGTTCTAAATTGGAGAAGGCTCATTTGACAAGACTTTGACTTTCAAAAGTTGCGTGGGGTCAGACGTTCACAGGTAAAGGACGGCTGGTCCCTTCACAGGTAAAGAGATGAGAGAGCTCCTGAAGCACTGCACTGATGCTGTCTCCCTCCCCAGGTTCCTGCCTGAGCGTTGGGGGCGCGGTGGGAGTGCTCTTGGATCTGCTGCTGCCCTGTTTCTCCTCATCCTGCTGATCGTGCTTCTGGTCAGGCGCAAACGTGAGTGAGATTCCCATCCCAGGACGGAGGAGGAGCCTCGAGGGTGGGGGGGGGCGGGGTCAGTGAGGCGGCGAGGTTGGGAGGCTGGGGTCGGTGGGGAATACCTTCCATTACAGGTGACGTTAACGGTTGGGGGTATCAGACATCTGTGAGCTTGGCTGGGAAATCCGGGGGTTGGGGGGGGGGGGGGGGGGGGGGCGGGATATTGAACTGGCAGAGGCACCAGAGTTGTTCACTCAGTCCCAGAATCCCTCTCCCAGCCGCTGTCCCACATCGACTTGGCACAAGCCTGGGGGATGATGGGATACTTGCCCTAGATGGGTGTAAGAATGATTGAACAGGTGACGCCGTGGTTAAGCCCATGTCCAAAGTCAAGATGGAGACAATACCCTTGGGCTGACAAGTGGCAAGTAACGTTCTTGCCACACAAATGCCAGGCAATGACCATCACCAATAAGAGACAATCCAACCACCGTCCTTGACGTTCAATGGTGTCACCATCACTGACTCCCCCCACTATCAACATCCTGGGGGTTGCCATCGAGCAGAACCCCAACTGGATCCACCACATCAACACAGCGGCTCCAAGAGCAGGTCAGAGGCTGGGAATCCCCTCCTGACTCCCCCCCAAAGCCTGTCCCACCATCGACAAGGCCCAAGTCAGGAGGGTGAGGGAATACTCCCCACTTGCCCCTGGGTGGGGGCAGCTCCAACAACACTCGAGAAGCTCGACACCATCCAGGGACAAAGCAGCCCCCACACCCACAAACATCCCCTCCCTCCCCCACACTGACCCTCAGTAACAGCAGTGTGTACCATCCCCTCCCTCCCCCCACCGACGCTCAGTAACAGCAGTGTGTACCATCCCCTCCCTCCCCCCCACCGACCCTCAGTAACAGCAGTGTGTACCATCCCCTCCCTCCCCCCCACAGACCCTCAGTAACAGCAGTGTGTACCATCCCCTCCCTCCCCCAACCGACGCTCAGTAACAGCAGTGTGTACCATCCCCTCCCTCCCCCCCACCGACGCTCAGTAACAGCAGTGTGTACCATCCCCTCCCACCCCCACTGACCCTCAGTAACAGCAGTGTGTACCATCCCTCCCTCCCCCACCGACGCTCAGTAACAGCAGTGTGTACCATCCCCTCCCTCCCCCCCACCGACGCTCAGTAACAGCAGTGTGTACCATCCCCTCCCTCCCCCACCGACCCTCAGTAACAGCAGTGTGTACCATCCCCTCCCTCCCCCCCCCCACCGACCCTCAGTAACAGCAGTGTGTACCATCCCCTCCCACCCCCACTGACCCTCAGTAACAGCAGTGTGTACCATCCCCTCCCTCCCCCACCGACCCTCAGTAACAGCAGTGTGTACCATCCCCTCCCTCCCCCCCACCGACCCTCAGTAACAGCAGTGTGTACCATCCCGTCCCTCCCCCCCCACCGACGCTCAGTAACAGCAGTGTGTACCATCCCCTCCCCTCCCCCCACCGACCCTCAGTAACAGCAGTGTGTACCATCCCGTCCCTCCCCCCACACCGACGCTCAGTAACAGCAGTGTGTACCATCCCCCTCCCCCCCCCCACCGACCCTCAGTAACAGCAGTGTGTACCATCCCCTCCCCCCCCACCGACCCTCAGTAACAGCAGTGTGTACCATCCCCTCCCTCCCCCCCACCGACCCTCAGTAACAGCAGTGTGTACCATCCCCTCCCTCCCCCCACCGACCCTCAGTAACAGCAGTGTGTACCATCCCCTCCCTCCCCACCGACCCTCAGTAACAGCAGTGTGTACCATCCCCTCCCCCCCCACTGACCCTCAGTAACAGTAGAAGTGTACCATCCCCTCCCTCCCCCCACCGACCCTCAGTAACAGCAGTGAGTACCATCCCCTCCCTCCCCCACCGACCCTCAGTAACAGCAGTGTGTACCATCCCCTCCCCCCCCACTGACCCTCAGTAACAGCAGTGTGTACCATCCCCTCCCTCCCTCCCCCACCGACCCTCAGTAACAACGTGTACCATCCCCTCCCTCCCCCCACCAACGCTCAATAACAGCAGTGTGTACCATCCCCTCCCTCCCTCCCCACTGACCCTCAGTAACAGCAGTGTGTACCATCCCTCCCTCCCCCCACCGACGCTCAGTAACAGCAGTGTGTACCATCCCCTCCCTCCCTCCCCCCACCGACCCTCAGTAACAACGTGTACCATCCCCTCCCTCCCCCCACCAACGCTCAATAACAGCAGTGTGTACCATCCCCTCCCTCCCTCCCCACTGACCCTCAGTAACAGCAGTGTGTACCATCCCCTCCCTCCCCCCCACTGACCCTCAGTAACAGCAGTGTGTACCATCCCCTCCCTCCCCCCCACTGACCCTCAGTAACAGCAGTGTGTACCATCCCCTCCCTCCCCCTCACCGACCCTCAGTAACAGCAGTGTGTACCATCCCCTCCCTCCCCCCCCCACTGACCCTCAGTAACAGCAGTGTGTACCATCCCCTCCCTCCCCCCCCCACCGACCCTCAGTAACAGCAGTGTGTACCATCCCCTCCCCCCCCCCCACCGACCCTCAGTAACTGCAGTGTGCACATCCCCTCCCCCCCCCCCACCGACCCTCAGTAACAGCAGTGTGTACCATCCCCTCCCTCCCCCCCCCACCGACCCTCAGTAACTGCAGTGTGTACCATCCCCTCCCTCCCCCATCGACCCTCAGTAACAACGTGTACCATCCCCTCCCTCCCCCCCCCACTGACCCTCAGTAACAGCCGTGTGTACCATCCCCTCCTCCCCCCCCCACCGACCCTCAGTAACTGCAGTGTGTACCATCCCCTCCCTCCCCCCCCACCGACCCTCAGTAACAGCAGTGTGTACCTTCCCCTACCTCCCCCCACCGACCCTCAGTAACAGCAGTGTGTACCAGCTACAAGATGCCCTGCAGAAACTTACCAAAGACCCTCAGGCAGCACCTTTCAAACCCACGGACACTTCCATCTAGAAGGAGAAGGGGCAACAGGTACATGGGAACACCCCCCCTCCCCTGCAAGTTCCCCTCTGAGCCTCTCACCATCCCGACTGAAATATATCGGCCGTTCCTTCACTGTGAATGGGGGAGTGGGGTTTCAGAGGGGTTGGGGGATTGAGGAGGTTGGGAGGGGTAGGAGGGAAGGGGATGTGGGGAGAGTAGAGAGGTTGGGAAGGGTATGGATGTGAAGAGGGGAGGGAGTGTGTGGAGGGGATGTGGGATGGTGGGAGGGGAGCGGTGTGTGAGGAAGGGAATGTGGGGACATTGGGAGGGGAGGGGTGTGAGGAGGGGATGTGGGGACATTGGGAGGGTGCATCAGGGCTGGGTGGGGGCAGGGTTTTGGTGGGTTAGGTGGGGTGGGTTAGCTGCAGTGGAACCTTTGAGGGGCTGTCCACTTCTGCACTGACCCTCTGTACTGCCCCCATTCCTCCTCCCCCCCCCCCCCCCCCCCCATAAATACGCAGGCGCCCAGAAGAAGGAAGTAGCAAAGATGGCGGCCTTCAGCTCCAGCAAGGAGAAGGCAAGTGAGACCGCACTGAGGGTGGGGTGTTGGGGATGTGGGGTGGGGAACGGTCGGGGTGGTTGGGGACTGAGTGTATGGGGGGGGGGGGGGGGGGCGGTACGCGGGGTGGGAGTGTAGGGAGAGACCTGCCATTCCTCTATCGCCTAAATTCCAACTCCACCGTCCGCACTTCCTCCCGCGCCCTGTGCCTGGTTCAGGGAATGACGTTCGCTCATTGGCCGCTGGCCAGAGGTTCCCGGAAATCTAACCAACCCTGGAACAGCTGACCCCAGAGACGCCCCCCCCCCACAGCTCTCCAATATGCGCTCCTCGCTCCCAGCCTGAACCCTCGGGCCCGCACTGTGTCAGAGACTCTTCCCTCGCATTCACCGTTTCTGCTTCCAAAGGGGACGAGACCCCACATCTGTTCTGAGGGGTCGGTCTTCACCAGGGCCAGAGGACGGACCGTGACCTCCCTTGCGTACCAAGAGGTGACGGGAGGGTGGTGGAGGGGTGTGTAGGGGAAGGGGGGTGGCTGTGGGGTTTACCCCCTCACCCAGCTCCGCGTCTCTGACGGGCGTGATTGTTCCTTGCTGTTCCCAGGTGCTCCCGTGGATCAGTCCGAACCCAGGTCTGGAACGGGCTGTCTCCCCCACTCCCGTCTACAGCTCTCGCCAGGAATCTGTCTACAGCAGCTACCCGGTAACTACGCCCGGGGTGGAGAGGGGGAGGGGGGAGATGTGAGGGTCTTGTGAGCGTGGGGGGTGGGGGGGCGCGTATCCGGCCAGCCCACTCTGTCTCCGCGGGGCACGGATCCCACCCAAACAGCTCGGAGTTCCCTGAAAGAGAGCCGAAGTATTCGGTCAGGACACGCGCGCAAGAATGCCCCGCGATCCCAACGCCGACGGATCTGGGGTCTGATTGGCCGAGGGGAGATCCTGTCTGCCTCCCACGCTCCTTCACTCCCTCGGCCCCTCGGAAATCCCGACCTGGAAAACATTCAGCCGCCCGTCGCTCCCCTGCCCTGTCGGGGAAGGGATTTTCTCACGTCCCCTGAGAAACGAGATTCCTCCCCATCTCTCTCTGCTTCTACAGCCCTCCAATGTTCTTTGAATTCCCCACTAAACCCTAAGGTTATGCTGCATTTTGTTCCTGACCCTTTGACTAAGGAGAACAGCTGCTTCCTACCCACCCTGTCCATGCCCCTCATACTGTTATACCCCTCTATCAGGTCCACCTTCCATCACATCTGCTCCAAAGAAAACAGCTGGTGCTTATCCATCACCGAAAAGCTCCATCCCAGGACAGAATCTCCCTCTGCACCCTCTCCAATACTATTCCCAGTAGTGTGGAGATATTCCGGAGTGATGTTGCTGGTCAAATCCCCTCGATTTTAAAGGAAACAGAATTTATTTACAAGATTACCGACCGAAGCACAAACAAAAGAGAACAGGATACTGACTAACCTACCCTACCCGAAAACCCAACTGTCTATCCCAACTTAATGATGCTGTTCCGAATGCTTGTAGCAATCCCCATAACACATTCTCAGAGGAGAGAGAGAGAGAGAGAGAGAGACAGCAGAGAGATTCAACATGGACTCTCCTGCTCTTTGGATGCTGCCTGACCTGCTGTGCTTTTCCAGCACCACACTCTCGACTCTGATCTCCAGCCTTCTGCAGTCCTCGCTTTGCCCGGACCAGGGATAGGCTGAGCTGGGAGAATTGGCCGCTCCCCTTTCATCGTACAAGTGGATTATGCTAAAACTCCATAAGCTTCTTCACGTGGATCAACGCAGACATCGCTGCACCCCTGCCTTTACAACCCACCCTCCTCCCCCCCCACCCCGAAAGAAAGCTCGAGGACAAGGTAGCCTTGTTGAAGGAGCAGCATCGTCACAAAATTGATCTGCGAACCTATCAGCCCGTCGTTTTGCGGGCACGGCGTTAATCGGTGTTCCCTTCGGATTCGGCACTCTTGCACATGTCCTGATGCGTTCCAGAGGGGGAAAAGAAAAACAGTCTCTTCGCTTTTTCTCAGCTGTTCGCAAATGTTTAAGCTCGCGGTCAGATGAACGCTGTTGACGCGGGTGAGGTGAAAATCTCTCTAACGGGTCTCCTTCTTTCTTTTACCCACCCCTCCCCCCGACAGCCCTCCGACGGCTCGATGGTAGCATCCACAGTAGATGGGGGAGTCAGCACCTACTCAATTCAGACAGGACACACCGGGCAATTGTCTACTTTGGTGTGAAGTGGCGTTGGCGAGGGGACGGTGACCCTGGATTGACCTCAAGGGGAAGACTGTTGAAGGAGGGGGTGGTGGGGTGGGGTTGGAGGGGGGGGGGGTGTGGGGTGGGGGGGTGGGGGAAGTGTGCTTGAGCTTCATGCTCTGGGAGGGGTCGGGTAACGGAAAACGGAAGATGGACCTCATTCCGTTGGCAACATCCGACTCAGGGGGGGCTACAGAGAGGGGAACTCCCCCCAACACGCACCCTCCTTCTCCCCCTTCCCTCCAACCCGAATCTTTCTTCTTTGTTAAAACTCCCTCACGGGATGAGGGGGTTGTTGGTCAGGCGAGCATTGGAAACGGTTCAGAGTCAACCACATCGCTGTGGGTCAGGAGTCACGTGTAGGCCCAGACCAGGGAAAGATGGCAGTTTCTTTCCCTGAGGGATTTAGTGACCCAGATGGGGATTTCCCAACAATGGATTCACGGTCGCCATTCTTAATTCTTAATTCCAGGTTTTACTGAGTTCGTCTGTCGCGGTGGGATTCAAACCCGGCTCCCCAGATAGGCAGCCCAGCGATAATGCCACTTGGCCATTCCCCACCCCCTTCAGTGTTGGGCCCCATATCTCAGGAAAGGTACACTGACCCTAGAGCCCTGGTCCAGAGGACGCTCACGAGAATGCACCCAGAACAAGCTTTACGCACAAGGAACACTTGAGGACTCTGGGTTTACACTCAATGGAGTTTAGAAAGATGAGGGGGGTTATCGAATTGAAATAGTCAGTATACTGAATGGCCTGGGCAGAGTGGATGTTGGGAAGATGTTTCCATCAGTGGGAGAGACTGGGGCCCAAGGGTACAGCCTTGGGATAAAGAGAAGACCTTTTAAAAGGCTTAGGAGACTCTTCTTCGGCCAGAGAGTTGGGAAGGCTGTGAGGGCCGGGTCATTGAGTATATTTAAGGTGGAGATAGATAGGTTGTTGAGGGGATCGGGAGAATGGGGTTGAGAAACCTCTCAGAATGGTGGAGCAGACTCGATGGGCCGAATGGTGTTGCGGTCTTACCAAGTCTCTTCATTTCCTCATGGGAATGGGTCCTGTTCCGACTCTGGGAGATTTGAGCTGACTATTCCCTTGTCACAGCCCTCTCCCAAACCTTGCGTCATTGGGTAGTGGATCTCCAACTCTTGGCCAAGGGCGACCAGAGACCCTCATCCACCTTCTCCACTGTTCCATACCCCAAGGTGGGAGAGGGGGAAGGGGACCTATTATTTACCAAGATGCCATCTTGGATCAGGGAGAGGCAGAGATAGATGTGTTCCCAATGAGCGATGAGGACAGAGGGACTCTCACCCCTCCCCCTACGCCCTCCCCCAGGGGGTCATCGATTTTGTGATGTCATTTCCCAGAGTCCTTCAGGGTCTTTGTGGTTCGACACTCAGTGACAAAACCCTGTGGGTTGGTGGGGGGAGGAAGTGGGGGGTAGTTTTGAGAGTGGGCTGCTCAGAATGCACTGAGAACGGCATTGGGTGCCTTGATCTGAGGATGGATAGATTGACATTTGGAGCCAGTCCAGGGAAGGTTCACTCGGCTAATCCCGGGGATGAAGGGACTGTCTTATGGGGAGAGGGTGATGAGTTTGGGACCTGTACTCATTGGAGGTCAGGTCAATGAGAGGCGTCCTTTTTGAATTGTGTTAACATCTAAAGACGTATGTACATAGACAGCGGAAACAGACCCTTCGGTCCATCTCGTCCATGCTGACCCAGATATCCCAACCTAATCTAGTCCCATTTGCCTTCACTTGGCCCATATCCCCCCAAACCCTTCCTATTCATGTCCCCATCCAGACGCCTTTTAAATGCTGTCATTGTACCAGCCTCCACCACTTCCTCTGGCAGCTCATTCCATACTCACACCACCCTCTGGGTGAAAACGTTGCCCCTTACATCCCTTTTATATCTTTCCCCTCTCACCCTAAACCTATGCCCCTCTAGTTCTGGACTCCCCTATCCCAGGGAAAAGACCTTGTCTATTTACCCTATCCATGTCCCTCATGATTTATAAACCTCTATAAGGTCACCCCTCAGCCTCCGACGCTTCAGGGAAAACAGCCCCAGCCTGTTCAGCCTCTCCCTGTAGCTCAGACCCTCCAACCCTGGCAACATCCTTGTAAATCTTTTCTGAACCCTTTCAAGTTTCACAACATCTTTCCGATAGGAAGGAGACCAGAATTACACGTAATATTCAAGCAGACCAGTTGGTAGTGATGTCTCAGAAGAGACAATCTGTAGGGGGGAGATGTGGAGAGGCTCCCCCCTCCCCAGAGCCCGCTGGGTGGGAGATTCCAGGGCTAGAGAGGCAACATCACGGAGTAAGGGGGTTCCCCCAGTGAAGCTGGAGCTGGGGAAGACTCTCTTCTCTCTCCCAAGGGGAGTGAATCTGTGGAGTTCTTTAACATGGAGGGGAATTCAGGACGTTCAGAATCGAGACAGACAGGTTGTTAATCGGTAAGGGAACCATCCAGGGAGTTGAGGGTAATCAGACCAGCCATAAACTCATGGTGTTTTGGCTTTCATCAACAGGGGCATCGAGTTTAAGAGCTGCGAGGTTTTGCTACAGCTCTACAAGACCCTAGTGAGACGACACGTGGAATATTGTGTCCAGGTCTGGTCGCCCTACTATAGGAAAGATACAGAGGCTTTGGAGAGGGTGCAAAGAAGATTTACCAGGATGCTGCCTGGACTGGAAGGCTTGTCTTATGAAGAAAGGTTGACTAAGCTCGGACTTTTCTCTCTGGAGAGAAGGAGGAAGAGAGGAGACCTGATTGAGATCTCCAAGATAATGAGAGGCATGGATAGAGACAATAGCCAGAGACTTTTCCCCAGGGGCAGGATTGACGGGTACGAGGGGACATAGTTGTAAGATATTAAGAGGAAGGTATAAAGGAGACGTCAGACGTAGATTCTTTACGCAGAGAGTTGTGAATGCATGGAATGCGTTACCAGAGGGGGTGGTGGAAGCAGAGTCACTGGGGACATTTAAGAGACTGCTGGATATGCACATGGAGAGCAGTGAGTTGAGGGGTGCGTAGGTTAAGTTACTATATTTGACATTAGGATTAAACCTCGGCACAACATCGTGGGCCAAAGGGCCTGTTCTGTGCTGTACTTTTCTATGTTCTATGTTCTAACAGCAAGGCTGGCTTGATGGGCTGAATGGCCTACGTCTAGTCCCACAAAGTACGGTCCATTCAGTGAACTGTTTCGTGTGTGTGTGTGTTTGAGATAGAGAGAGAAAGAGAGAGAGAGGGAGATAAAGAGAGAGACAGATAGAGAGAGGGAGAGAGAAAGAGAGACAGCTGGAGAGAGAGAGAAAGTTGGAAAGAGAGAGATAGAGACAGAAAGAAAGATAGAGAGAGAGAGAGATAGAGAAAGAGCAAGGGAGATAAAGAAGAGAGAGATAGAGAGAGAGAAAGAGGGAGAGGGAGAGAGAGATAGATAGATAGAAAGAGAGAAAGATAGGGAGGGAGAGAAAGAGAGGGAGAGCGACAGAGAGAGATAGAGAGAGAAAGAGAGAGCGATAGAGAGAGAGATAGAGAGAGGGAGAGATAGATAGAGAGTTCACAGAAGGAATTTATCAGAATGATTCCCGGAGTGAGGAATTTTCAGGACTGTTTCAAGAAGCCGTGAGTAGACGGATGGGGAGAAGCAGGGGAGGGGAGCGAGGATCACGATGGGTAAAGGTGGTTTCGATCCAGGTGGATGAAGGACACCCTTCCCTGTCCCCTGACCGTGCAAGGGCTGGGAGCAGAGATTGGGAGCTTCCTCGCTCCCTCCTACCTCACCCCCAATCCCCCTGGAGAGAGAGAGAGAGAGAGGTGGGTGGAAGAGGGCACGATTCCCAGACAGAAACGGAATGTGGAACCGGCAGACTGACGGAGGAAGAGGAGGAACGGACCGGATTGGTCAGCAGGGAGGGGGGATAGCAACGCGAGGTGGGCAGAGCGATCACAGGGACCCCGTGGCATCTTCACAGCTTCAACGCAAGGTGACATTGGGATGTTGTGAATGTAAATTGTAAATTTGTAAGCGTACATTCACAGGGGACTGCTCTGCGATTTCACGAGCGAGCTGCTCGGTTTATATTTTTTTTTAAAAACGGATTTAAAATGCGGCGTGCTGACAATGTCTGTGTTTCCAGTGCTGTCTCATTCCCTTTTCTCTGGGGGTGTTCATGGTTCCTGAGAATTGCGACAACAGCACAGGTTAGATCTGGAGAAACACACCACCCGGGCTCAAACGCCAAATTCGGGAAGGGGGTGGGTGAGGTGGGAACTCGTGACTGTATCGAGGTGGGGCAGCAGGCGCTAGAAAAATGCGAAGGCTTTCATGGCGTGGGACTGGAACTTACCCCGAACGTGCCCACCCCCCCCCTCCCCCCCCCCCCCGGTTCTCAGTCGGGGATGGGCAGCACAATGGGTTAGCACTGCTGCCTCCCAGCGCCAAGGACCCAGGTTCGATCCCACCCTCGGGCGACTGTCTGTGTGGAGTTTGCACATTCTCCTCGTGTCTGCGTGGGTTTCCTCCGGGTGCTCCAGTTTCCTCCCACAGTCCAAAGATGTGCAGGTCAGGGTGGATTGACCATATAAATTGTCCCATAGTGTCCAGGGATGTGCAGGTTAGGGTGGATTGGCCATGGGAAATTGTCCCATAGTGTCCAGGGATGTGCAGGTTAGGGTGGATTGGCCATGGGAAATTGTCCCATAGTGTCCAGGGATGTGCAGGTTAGGGTGGATTGGCCATACTAAATTGTCCCATAGTGCCCAGGGATGTGCAGGTTAAGGTGGGTTGGCCATGGGAAATTGTCCCATAGTGCCCAGGGATGTGCAGGTTAGGGTGGATTCGCCATGGGAAATTGTCCCATAGTGTCCAGGGATGTGCAGGTTAGGGTGGATTGGCCATACTAAATTGTCCCATAGTGCCCAGGGATGTGCAGGTTAAGGTGGGTTGGCCATGGGAAATTGTCCCATAGTGCCCAGGGATGTACAGTTTAAGGTGGGTTGGCCATGGGAAATTGTCCCATAGTGCCCAGGGATGTGCAGGTTAGGGTGGATTGGCCATGGGGAATTGTCCCATAGTGCCCAGGGATGTGCAGGTTAGGGTGGATTGGCCATGGGGAATTGTCCCATAGTGTCCAGGGATGTGCAGGTTAGGGTGGGTTGGCCATACTAAATTGTCCCATAGTGCCCAGGGATGTGCAGGTTAAGGTGGGTTGGCCATGGGAAATTGTCCCATAGTACCCAGGGATGTGCAGAATTGGGTGGATTGACCATGGGGAATTGTCCCATAGTGCCAAGGGATGTGCAGGTTAGGGTGGATTGACCATGGGGAATTGTCCCATAGTGCCCAGGGATGTGCAGGTTAGGGTGGATTGACCATGGGGAATTGTCCCATAGTGTCCAGGGATGTGCAGGTTAGGGTGGATTGGCCATGGGAAATTGTCCCATAGTGACCAGGGATGTGCAGGTTAGGGTGGGTTAGTTGGGGGAAATGTGGGGTAATGGGTCTGGGTGGGATACTCTGCGGGGAGGGTGGGTGTGGACCTGTTGGGCCGAAGGGCCTGTTTCCACACTGTAGAGTGAGGGAGACATGGGGTGGTGTGTGGGCCGAAGGGAGGGGCAGGGGGCTTGGGAACAGAGTGGGGGGGCGCAGGTGCACACCGGCGGGACAGAGGGCCGAGAGACGAGGCAGGGCCAAGGCTGAGGAGCCTTCCCATTCAAAGTGCCTCTGGTCTCCCGACATACCGGATAGACACAGCAGGGGGCAGCCTTGGCTACTTTCGAGATGAGGGATTGCCAGAGCAGGACGACAAAGGGCTAAAGGATTCGCAGTGGGGCAAAGGGGCAGGGAGCCTCTGGTCATGAGGACACAGAGGCTGGTACAGTCCACCCCACCGGAGCGGGAGGAAGGTTAAGGTGGAGATTGAATCAGGCGTTCAGTATCTCCCCTCAACCCCCAATCTCTGGGGGAGGGGGTGCTCTGATCAAGTCGATGAGGGAGATATGGGCTCGAGTGTCTGTCACTGGAGAGCACTCCCTCAGCACTGACCCTCCGACAGTGCGGCACTCCCTCAGCACTGACCCTCCGACAGTGCCCACTCCCTCAGCACTGACCCTCCGACAGTGCCCACCCCCTCAGCACTGACCCTCCGACAGTGCCCACTCCCTCAGCGCTGACCCTCCGACAGTGCCCACTCCTTCAGAACTGACCCTCCGACAGTGCCCACTCCCTCAGCACTGACCCTCCGACAGTGCCCACTCCCTCAGCACTGACCCTTCGACAGTGCCCACTCCCTCAGCACTGACCCTCTGGCAGTGCAGCACTCCCTCAGCACTGACCCTCCATCAGTTCGGCACTCCCTCAGCACTGACCCTCCGACAGTGCGGCACTCCCTAAGCACTGACCCCCCGAAAGTGCGGCACTCCCTCAGCACTGACCCCCCGAAAGTGCGGCACTCCCTCAGCACTGACCCTCTGACAGTGCCCACTCCCTCAGCACTGACCCTCTGACAGTGCCCACTCCCTCAGCACTGACCCTCCGACAGTGCGGCACTCCCTCAGCACTGACCCTCCGACAGTGCGGCACTCCTTCAGAACTGACCCTCCGACAGTGCCCACTCCCTCAGCACTGACCCTCCGACAGTGCCCACTCCCTCAGCACTGACCCTCCGACAGTGCCCACTCCCTCAGCACTAACCCTCCGACAGTGTGGCACTCCCTCAGCACTAACCCTCCGACAGGGCAGCACTCCCTCAGCACTGACCCTCCGACAGGGCAGCACTCCCTCAGCACTGACCCTCCGACAGTGCGGCACTCCCTCAGCACTGACCCTCCGACAGTGCAGCATTCCCTCAGCACTGACCCGCCAACAGTGCGGCATTCCCTCAGCACTGACCCTCCGACAGTGCAGCACTCCCTCAGCACTGACCCTCTGACAGTGCGGTGCTCCCTCAGCACTGACCCTCCGACAGTGCGTCACTCCCTCAGCACTAACCCTCCGACAGAGCGTCACTCCCTCAGCACTGACCCTCTGACAGTGCGTCACTCCCTCAGCACTGACCCTCCGACAGTGCCCACTCCCTCAGCACTGACCCTCCGACAGTGCCCACTCCCTCAGTACTGACCCTCCGACAGTGCCCACTCCCTCAGCACTGACCCTCCGACAGTGCGTCACTCTCTCAGCACTGACCCTCCGACAGTGCGGCACTCCTTCAGAACTGACCCTCCGACATTGCCCACTCCCTCAGCACTGACCCTCTGACAGTGCGGTGCTCCCTCAGTACTGACCCTCCGACAGTGCGGCACTCCCTCAGCACTGACCGTTCGACAGTGCTGCACTCCCACAGCACTGACCCTCCGACAGTGTGGCACTCCCTCAGCACTGACCCTCCGACAGTGCGTCACTCCCTCAGCACTGACCCTCTGACAGAGCGTCACTCCCTCAGCACTGACCCTCCGACAGTGCGTCACTCCCTCAGCACCGACCCTCCGACAGTGCCCACTCCCTCAGCACTGACCCTCCGATAGTGCCCACTCCCTCAGTACTGACCCTCCGACAGTGCCCACTCCCTCAGCACTGACCCTCCGACAGTGCGTCACTCCCTCAGCCCTGACCCTCCGACAGTGCGTCACTCCCTCAGCCCTGACCCTCCGACAGTGCGTCACTCCCTCAGCACTGACCCTCCGACAGTGCGTCACTCCCTCAGCACTGACCCTCCGACAGTGCCCACTCCCTCAGCACTGACCCTCCGACAGTGCCCACTCCCTCAGCACTGAACCTCCAACAGTGCCCACTCCCTCAGCACTGACCCTCCGACAGTGCGGCACTTTCATTTCCCTGTGTCGTTCCCGTGTTTGTGCCGACTCTGATCTGTGTGTTTCCTCCTGCCTTTAGTTTGATCGTGTCTCTTGTGAGTAAGTTGTGTGTTCTCCGAATGACAGGGACCCACGTGGAAGTGGTTTGTACAAATCCATCCTGTAAAAACCTCGCCAAAGCACCGTTTCCCTGAAAATAAAACTCACGTTTCGTGGGCATCAGGACAGATCACAAGAATCCCAAACTGAAAGGCAGATAAAAGTTTATCTGCTTTTGTGCTCATTGCTTGCAAGTTGTTTTTGACAGGATAATGTGATGCCCAGAATCAGGGTCAAAAGACTGACATCATCTATAAACCATCAGTTCATTGGTTGGTGAGAGTTACTGTTTTGCACATCTATTCTCAATTACTTTCAGGTTGAAAGGGGAAATATTTACAAATTGGAAACTGAGAAAAGACCAACACCATTTTGTTTTTGAAAATCAAATTAAGAACTGAGTCATTCAAGCAGAGATTGCCGCTCCAGGTGATGTGTTGCGACTGTATGATGTGGGAGTCCCTGGACCCCATTGTGGTTGACCACATCTCCAGTAAGTGCTGGGTTGTTTTTTTGAGTAACTCTGGCTCCAAGTTGATGAGCTTGAGTCTGAGCTGTGAACTCTGCGCCATGTCAGAGAGGGACAGAGTTACCTGGTTGATGCGTTTCTGGAGGCAGTCACATCCCTGAGGTTAACTACCTCGAAATGCGTCAGAGAGAGGAGGAGGGTGTGACTGCAGGTGAGGCAGGTAGAGGGATCTCGGAGGTACTGCTGAAGGATGCTCAGACTGGGAGCTTGTCGAACACGTTTGCAATACGTACTCCCTGTGTGGGTGTGAGGGGTGACCATATTGAGGTCCATAAAATCAGGAGGGGTGTGGATAGGGTAAATAGATGAGGTCTTTTCCCTGGAAGGGGGAGTCCAGAACTTCTGGAATACTGTGTCCAGTTCTGGTTGCCCTGTTATAGGAAGGATATTATTAAACTGGAGAGGGTTCCGGAGAGATTTCCCAGGATGTTGCTGGGAATGGGAGGGCTTGAGCTATAGGGAGAGGCTGAACAGGCTGGGGCTGTTTTCCCCGGAGCGTCGGAGGCTGAGGGGTGACCTTATAGAGGTTTATAAAATCATGAGGGGGACAGAGAGGGTGAATGGTGGGTGTCTATTCCCCCCAGGGTGGGGGAGTCCAGAACTAGAGGGGCATAGAATTAAGGTGAGAGGGGAAAGGGATCTAAGGGGCAACTTTTTTCACCCAGAGGGTGGTACGTGTATGGAATGAGCTGCCAGAGGAAGTGGTGGAGGCTGGTACAATGACAGCATTTAAAAGGCATCTGGATGGGGACATGAATAGGAAGGGTTTGGAGGGATATGGGCCGGGTGCTGGCAAATGGGACTAGATTTATTTAGAATATATGGGTCAGTATGGATGGGTTGGGCTGAAGGGTCTGTTTCCATGCTGTACATCCCTATGACCTGACGACTCTACCCAGCATCACCTTATACTCCAAACTGCCCATTCCCAATAATATCCTTTGAAATGTTCTTTGTGTCCTTATCAGTTTAATAATGGCGTCAAGGAGCTGGTTTTGGACTGGGGTGGATAAAGTTGAAAATCACACGACACCAGGTTTGTAGCCCAGTTACCTGATGAGGGGGCAGTGCTCTGAAAGCTTGTGATTTCAAATAAACTGTTGCACGAGAACCTGGCGTTGTGCAATTTTTAGTTTAATAACATCTTTCCGATAGGAAGGAGACCAGAATTGCACACAATATTCCAACAGTGGCCTCACCAATGTCCTGTACAGCCGCAACATGACCTCCCAACTCCTGTACTCAATACTCTGACCAATAAAGGAAAGCATTCCAAACACTGCCTTCACTATCCTATCTACCTGCGACTCCACTTTCAAGGAGCTATGAACCTGCACTCCAAGGTCTCTTTGTTCAGCAACACTCCCTAGTACCTTACCATTTAGTGGATAAGTCCTGCTAAGATTTGCTTTCCCAAAATGCAGCACCTCGTATTTATCTGAATTAAACTCCATCTGCCACTCCATCAGCCCATTAGCCCATCTGGTCCAGATCCTGTTGTAATCTGAGGTAACCCTCTTCGATGTCCGATGTGCCAATGAATTTGTTGTCATCTGCAAACTCGCTTAAGGATCCAGGACAAGTAATCGGGCAGAGAGTGCAGAAAGGTCAGGAATCTAACTTTGGGAACAGCAGACAAGACGACAACTATGAGAATGAGGGCTCTGAGGGTGTTGTACTGAAATGGACGCAGTGGGTGAAGCAAGGTAGGTGAGTTTGGTGTGCAGATTGAAATTGGCAGGGACTGATGTGTGTCACAGAGACTGTAAGGGGGTTGGAGCTGGGAAGATAATATCCAGGGATACACTCCTTATCAAAAGGTAGAGGGGCACTGGAGGTGGAGTTGCCTTGCTGATATGAGATAAATTTGGATTGGATTGCTTTCACTGGAGTTCAGACGGGTGAGGGGGCGAATCTCATAGAGACTTTTCAAACGCTAACAGGATGAGACGGGGTGGATGCAGGGACGATGTTCCCGATGGTGGTTGGGTCCAGAGCCAGGAGGGTCACCATCTGAGGATTCGGGGTGGGCCACTGAGGACGGAGATGAGGAGACATTTCTTCACCCAGAGAGTGGGGAGCCTGTGGGATTCATTCCCACGGGAAGGAGCTGATGCCAAAACATTGAATGTATTCAGGAGGCGAGTGGATAGAACACTGGGGGGGAATGGGGTCAAGGGTTATGGAAGGAAGGCCATTGCATTGGATGATGATGGCGGTGAATGGCAGAGCAGGCTGGAAGGGCTGAATGGCCTCCTCCTGCACCCGATCTTCTGTGTTCTCTGTGTAAATTAAATCGATAACGAGAGGTGACACACAGTCAGAAGGCGAGGGTTGAGTTGAGGAACCGCTGGGGGAAAAGGACCCCGATGGGATTTATTTCCAGGCCTCCAAGCAGCAGTCAGGATATGGAGAAGAAAATGAATCAGGATGATTGGTGGGGGGGGGGGGGGGGGAATGGTAGGAAAGCACGATGACAGCAATTATTAATGTGCAGGTGGGACTGGGAACATCGTGGTTGGTTGGTGATCTCCCGAAATGGAAGGCCATGGAGTCTCTGCAAGATGGTTCTTGCAGTGGAACCAACTAGGGAGCAGGCAGTGCTGGACTTGGTGACGCACAGTGAGGCAGACCCGAATGCAGAGCCAAGAGAAGGAACTCCGAGGGAACGGTGGCGACGATCCGATAGAATTCACCCTGCAGTTACAGAGGGAGGAGTTGGATTCAGACATGACAGTTGAGTAAGGGCGTGAGACAAAGGCGTGAGGGGTGGAGGAGTTGGCCAGAGGTGGTTAGAAGGGAGGTCCAGCGGGGTGGGGGGGACAGTGGAGCAGCGATGGCACGAGGTTGCTGGGGGATAATTCGCAGGCGAAACTCATCCCAAGGAAGAAGGCACGTCCCGAGGGAAGGGTGAGGTCACCATGGCTGACAGGGGAACTCAGGGACAGCTGAAAGGCAAAAGGAAGAACACTCAATGCAGTGAAGATTAACAGGAAGCCTTTAAAAACCAACAGAAGACAACGACAGGAGCAATAAGCAGGGAGAGGGTCACATATGAGGGTGAGCTAGTTAGTAACATTGAAGAAGTTTGCAAGTCTTTGTGAGGTATCTCAAAAGTAAGAGAGTAGACATTAGAAGCGGAGGATCCCTACAGTGTGGAAACAGGCCCTTCGGCCCAACAAATCCGCACCGACCCTCTGAAGGGTATCCCGCCCACACCCATTCCCCTCCCCTATCACTCAACATTTATCCCTGAATAATCCACCCCCCACCCCCCCACACATCCCTGGGCACTATGGGACAATTTCCCATGGCTAATACACCCTAACCTGCACATCCCTGGGTACTATGGGACAATTTCCCATGACCAATCCACCCTATCCTGCACATCCCTGGACACTATGGGATAATTTCCCATGACCAATCCACCCAAAACCTGCACATCCCTGGGCGCTATGGGACAATTTCCCATGACCAATCCACCCTAACCTGCACATCCCTGGGCACTATGGGACAATTTTCCATGACCAATCCACCCAAAACCTGCACATCCCTGGGCACTATGAGACAATTTCCCATGGCCAATCCACCCTAACCTGCACATCCCTGGACACTATGGGACAATTTCCCATGACCAATCCACCCTAACCTGCACATCCCTGGACACTATGGGACAATTTCCCATGACCAATCCACCCTAACCTGCACATCCCTGGACACTATGGGACAATTTCCCATGACCAATCCACCCTAACCTGCACATCCCTAGACACTATGGGACAATTTCCCATGACCAATCCACCCAAAACCTGCACATCCCTGTACACTATGGGACAATTTCCCATGGCCAATCCACCCTAACCTGCACATCCCTGGACACTATGGAACAATGTAGCATGACCAATCCCGCAAAAGCTACACATCTTTGTACTGAGAGCAGTAACTGGAGCAAACCCACGCACACACACACACGGGCAGACTGTTCAAACTGCACAGACAGTTACCCGAGTGTGGAATCGAACCCGGGTCCCTGGTGCTGTGTGGGCAGCAGTGCTAACCACTCAGCCACTGTGCCACCCCTTTGGGCTGCTGGAAAATGAGGTTGGAGAAGTAGTAATGGGGAACAAAGGAATGGCTGAATGGGTAATTTTCATTAGAATTCCCAGCAGAAGACAGATTCGAGACAGATCTGTGAACGAGCAGGGAGCAGAGGGATACAAACCCTTAGAAAATAGGCGACAGGTTTCGACAGAGGATCTGGATTGGCGCAGGCTTGGAAGGCCGAATGGCCTGTTCCTGTGCTGGAATTTTCTTTGTCCTTTGTAAGATGCCAAAAATGGACCAGACAGTCAGAGGTCAGAGGTGAGTGTGGCAGCTATCGTGATGGAGAAGGTGCTCGGAGAGCTGGATAAATCACCTGGACCAGATGGACTACACCCCAGAGTTCTGAAGGACATAGCTCAGGGGATTGTAGAAGCATAACTGGTGATCTTTCAGGAATCACTGGAGTCAGGGAGGGTCCCAGAGGACTGGAGAATAGCTAACGTAACGCCCTTTGTTTAAGAAGGGAGGGAGGCAGAAGACAGGAGACTCTCGGCAGGTTAGTCTGACCTTGGTCATTGGTGAGGTTAGAGAGTCCGTTATTAAGGGTGAGATATTGGAGAACATGGTCAAATAAGGCCGAGTCAGCACGGTTTCACCATTGGTGGGGGGGGGGGGGGGGTGATTCCTGAAAAATCTGTTAGAATTCTTCACGGAGGTAATGAGCAACTTAGACAAAGGAGACCAGGTTGAGGTGATCTATTAGGATTCCCAGGAGGTCTTTGACCAGGAGCTGCACAGGAGGCTGTTAATGAAGATAAGAGCCCGTGGTGTTCGGGGAAAGGTCCTGGCCTGGATAGAGGGTTGGCAGGAGGCAGAGAGTGGGGACAAAGGGCTCGTTCTCAGGATGGCAACTGGTGACTAGTGGAGATCCGCAGGGGTCAGTGTTGGGACCGCAACGATTCAGTGGGGAATCTGTGGGAATCATTGCCGCAGAGGGATGTGGGGGACAGGTCACTGAGTGTGTATAAGACAGAGACAGAGAGGTTCCTGATTAGCGAGGGGGGTCAGGGTTACAGGGAGAATGGGGTTGAGAAACAAAATCAGTCAGGATCAAATGGCGCAGCAGATTTCAAGGGCCAAATGGCCTAATGGTGCTCCTGTACATGATGATCATACAGTCAGTGTCTGTCACTGGGGGAGGAGGTGGATAAAGGGTTAATCCCCTTCACTAGGAACAGGCTGCCCTGTGTTTGTAACTGGGGGAGGAGGTGGGTAAAGGGTTAATCCCCTTCACTAGGAACAGGCTGCCCTGTGTCTGTCACTGGGGGAGGAGGTGGGTAAAGGGTTAATCCCCTTCACTAGGAACAGGCTGCCCTGTGTCTGTCACTGGGGGAGGAGGTGGGTAAAGGGTTAATCCCCTTCACTAGGAACAGGCTGCCCTGTGTCTGTAACTGGGGGACGAGGTGGATAAAGGGTTAATCCCCTTCACTAGGAACAAGCTGCCCTGTGTCTGTCACTGGGGGAAGAGGAGGGTAAGGGGTTAATCCCCTTCACTAGGAACAGGCTGCTCTGTGTCTGTCACTGAGGGAGGAGGAGAGTAAAGGGTTAATCCCCTTCACGAGGAACAGGCTGCCCTGTGTCTGTCACTGGGGGAGGAGGTGGGTAAGGGGTTAATCCCCTTTACTAGGAACAGGCTGCTCTGTGTCTGTCACTGGGGGAGGAGGAGGGTAAGGGGTTAATCCCCTTCACGAGGAACAGGCTGCCCTGTGTCTGTAACTGGGGGACGAGGTGGATAAAGGGTTAATCCCCTTCACTAGGAACAAGCTGCCCTGTGTCTGTCACTGGGGGAGGAGGAGGGTAAGGGGTTAATCCCCTTCACTAGGAACAGGCTGCTCTGTGTCTGTCACTGAGGGAGGAGGAGAGTAAAGGGTTAATCCCCTTCACGAGGAACAGGCTGCCCTGTGTCTGTCACTGGGGGAGGAGGTGGGTAAGGGGTTAATCCCCTTTACTAGGAACAGGCTGCTCTGTGTCTGTCACCGGGGGAGGAGGAGGGTAAAGGGTTAATCCCCTTCACGAGGAACAGGCTGCCCTGTGTCTGTCACTGGGGGAGGAGGTGGGTAAAGGGTTAATCCCCTTCACTAGGAACAGGCTGCCCTGTGTCTGTAACTGGGGGACGAGGTGGATAAAGGGTTAATCCCCTTTACTAGGAACAGGCTGCCCTGTGTCTTTCACTGGGGGAGGAGGTGGGTAAAGGAATAATCCCCTTCACTAGAAACAGGCTGCTCTGTGTCTGTCACTGGGAGGGAGTGGGGTAAAGGGTTAATCCCCTTCACTAGAAACAGCCTGCCTTGTGTCTGTCACTGGGAGGAAGGAGGGTAAAGGGTTAATCCCCTTCACGAGGAACAGGCTGTCCTGTGTCTGTCACTGGGGGAGGAGGAGGGTAAGGGGTTAATCCCCTTCACGAGGAACAGGCTGCCCTGTGTCTGTCACTGGGGGAGGAGGTGGGTAAAGGGTTAATCCCCTTCACGAGGAACAGGCTGCCCTGTGTCTGTCACTGAGGGAGGAGGAGAGTAAAGGGTTAATCCCCTTTACTAGGAACAGGCTGCCCTGTGTCTGTCAGTGGGAGGGAGGGGGGTAAAGGGTTAATCCCCTTTACTAGGAAAAGGCTGCCCTGTCTCTGTCACTGAGTGGGAGGGGGGTAAAGGGTTAATCCCCTTTACTAGGAACAGGCTGCCCTGTGTCTGAGACTGGGAGGGAGGAGGGTAAAGGGTTAATCCCCTTCACTACGAACAGGCTGCTCTGTGTCTGTCACTGAGGGAGGAGGAGAGTAAAGGGTTAATCCCCTTCACGAGGAACAGGCTGCCCTGTGTCTGTCACTGGGGGAGGAGGTGGGTAAAGGGTTAATCCCCTTCACTAGGAACAGGCTGCCCTGTGTCTGTAACTGGGGGACGAGGTGGATAAAGGGTTAATCCCCTTCACTAGGAACAGGCTGCCCTGTGTTTGTAACTGGGGGAGGAGGTGGGTAAAGGGTTAATCCCCTTCACTAGGAACAGGCTGCCCTGTGTCTGTCACTGGGGGAGGAGGTGGGTAAAGGGTTAATCCCCTTCACTAGGAACAGGCTGCTCTGTGTCTGACACTGAGGGAGAGGATGCGTAAAGGGTTAATCCCCTTCACTGGGAACAGGCTGCCCTGTGTCTGTCACTGGGGGAGGAGGTGTGTAAAGGATTAATCCCCTTCGCTAGGAACAGGCTACCCTGTGTCTGTCACTGGTGGAGGAGGTGGGTAAAGGGTTAATCCCCTTTACTAGGAACAGGCTGCCCTGTGTCTGTCACTGGGGGAGGAGGAGGCTAAGGGGTTAATCCCCTTCACTCGGAACAGGCTGCACTGTGTCTGTCACTGGGAGGGAGGAGGGTAAAGGGTTAATCCCCTTCACTAGGAACAGCCTGCCCTGTGTTTGTCACTGGGGGAGGAGGTGGGTAAAGGGTTAATCCCCTTCACTAGGAACAGGCTGCCCTGTGTCTGTAACTGGGGGCCGAGGTGGGTAAAGGGTTAATCCCCTTCACTAGGAACAAGCTGCCCTGTGTCTGTCACTGGGGGAGGAGGAGGGTAAGGGGTTAATCCCCTTCACTAGGAACAGGCTGCTCTGTGTCTGTCACTGAGGGAGGAGGAGAGTAAAGGGTTAATCCCCTTCACGAGGAACAGGCTGCCCTGTGTCTGTCACTGGGGGAGGAGGTGGGTAAGGGGTTAATCCCCTTTACTAGGAACAGGCTGCTCTGTGTCTGTCACTGGGGGAGGAGGAGGGTAAGGGGTTAATCCCCTTCACGAGGAACAGGCTGCCCTGTGTCTGTCACTGGGGGAGGAGGTGGGTAAAGGGTTAATCCCCTTCACTAGGAACAGGCTGCCTGTGTCTGTAACTGGGGGACGAGGTGGATAAAGGGTTAATCCCCTTTACTAGGAACAGGCTGCCCTGTGTCTGTCACTGGGGGAGGAGGTGGGTAAAGGAATAATCCCCTTCACTAGAAACAGGCTGCTGTGTGTCTGTCACTGGGAGGGAGGGGGGTAAAGGGTTAATCCCCTTCACTGGGAACAAGCTGCCCTGTGTCTGTCACTAGGGGAGGAGGTGGATAAAGGGTTAATCCCCTTCACTAGAAACAGCCTGCCTTGTGTCTGTCACTGGGAGGGAGGAGGGTAAGGGGTTAATCCCCTTCACGAGGAACAGGCTGCCCTGTGTCTGTCACTGAGGGAGGAGGTGGGTAAAGGGTTAATCCCCTTCACGAGGAACAGGCTGCCCTGTGTCTGTCACTGGGGGAGGAGGAGGGTAAGGGGTTAATCCCCTTCACGAGGAACAGGCTGCCCTGTGTCTGTCACTGGGGGAGGAGGTGGGTAAAGGGTTAATCCCCTTCACGAGGAACAGGCTGCCCTGTGTCTGTCACTGAGGGAGGAGGAGAGTAAAGGGTTAATCCCCTTTACTAGGAACAGGCTGTCCTGTCTCTGTCACTGAGTGGGAGGGGGGTAAAGGGTTAATCCCCTTTACTAGAAACAGGCTGCCCTGTGTCTGAGACTGGGAGGGAGGAGGGTAAAGGGTTAATCCCCTTCACTAGGAACAGGCTGCTCTGTGTCTGTCACTGAGGGAGGAGAAGAGTAAAGGGTTAATCCCCTTTACTAGGAACAGGCTGCCCTGCGTCTGTCACTGAGGGAGGAGGTGGGTAAAGGGTTAATCCCCTTTACTAGGAACAGGCTGCCCTGTGTCTGAGACTGGGAGGGAGGAGGGTAAAGGGTTAATCCCCTTCACTAGGAACAGGCTGCTCTGTGTCTGTCACTGAGGGAGGAGGAGAGTAAAGGGTTAATCCCCTTTACTAGGAACAGGCTGCCCTGTGTCTGTCACTGAGTGGGAGTGGGGTAAAGGGTTAATCCCCTTTACTAGAAACAGGCTGCCCTGTGTGTGTCACTGGGGGAGGAGGTGGGTAAAGGGTTAATCCCCTTTACTAGGAACAGGCTGCCCTGTGTCTGTAACTGGGAGGGAGGTGGGTAAAGGGTTCATCCCCTTTCCTAGGAACAGCCTGCCCTGTGTGTGTCACTGGGGGAGGAGGTGGGTAAAGGGTTAATCCCCTTCACTAGAAACAGGCTGCCCTGTGTCTGTCACTGGGAGGGAGGGGGGTAAAGGGTTAATCCCCTTTACTAGGAACAGGCTGCCCTGTGTCTGAGACTGGGAGGGAGGAGGGTAAAGGGTTAATCCCCTTCACTAGGAACAGGCTGCTCTGTGTCTGTCACTGAGGGAGGAGGAGAGTAAAGGGTTAATCCCCTTTAATAGGAACAGGCTGCCCTGTGTCTGTCACTGGGAGGGAGAGGGGTAAAGGGTTAATCCCCTTCACTTGGAACAGCCTGCCCTGTGTGTGTCACTGGGGGAGGAGGTGGGTAAAGGGTTAATCCCCTTTACTAGGAACAGGCTGCCCTGTGTCTGTAACTGGGAGGGAGGTGGGTAAAGGGTTCATCCCCTTTCCTAGGAACAGCCTGCCCTGTGTGTGTCACTGGGGGAGGAGGTGGGTAAAGGGTTAATCCCCTTCACTAGAAACAGGCTGCCCTGTGTCTGTCACTGGGAGGGAGGGGGGTAAAGGGTTAATCCCCTTCACTTGGAACAGGCTGCCCTGTGTCTGTCACTGGGGGAGACGGGGGAAGCTGGATAACAGATCAAACTCCTTTTGTCGGAAGAAACAAAAGTCTTTCACACAGTTAGAATTATTTTCTGTAAAAGACTCCGTTTCCAGAATATTCTTCACAGGAGCAGAAAGTCTCACACCAGAGGAGGGAGAGGGAACACCAAAGCAGCAGGAAAGAAGCAAAACTTGCACAAACAAAAGACTTTGATGAGAGATTTCGAAACCGTTTCCAAGAAAAGTTCAATAGGTACCAATCTTTGATTCATCAGAAAGACTCGAGGAACAGCGTTTACTGACATCAATACAGGATGTGTCAAGCTGAGGAAGAAACAGGGCGATGTTCAAGAAATCAAAGCCACAGTAAAACTTGTAGCAGACAGACAACATTCAGGAACAGGCAGGAGGTCAGAGGACTCTGTTCCAAAGAGCACACATTCCCACAAACTCTGATTAACAACCTGCAGCAATCAGGAAACACAACCCTCGACATCCAGGTCAGCGCAACTCTTAGGGAGTGCCACACTGTCAGAGGGTCAGTGCTGAGGGAGTGCCGCACTGTCGGAGGGTCAGTCCTGAGGGAGTGTTGCACTGTGAGAGGGTCAGTGCTGAGGGAGTGCCGCACTGTTGGAGGGTCAGTGCTGAGGGAGTGCTGCACTGTCAGAGGGTCAGTGCTGAGGGAGTGGGCACTGTCAGAGGGTCAGTGCGGAGGGAGTGCTGCACTGTCAGAGGGTCAGTGCTGAGGGAGTGCTGCACTGTCGGAGGGTCAGTGCTGAGGGAGTGCTGCACTGTCAGAGGGTCAGTGCTGAGGGAGTGGGCACTGTCAGAGGGTCAGTGCTGAGGGAGTGCTGCACTGTCAGAGGGTCAGTGCTGAGGGAGTGGGCACTGTCAGAGGGTCAGTGCTGAGGGAGTGCCACACTGTCAGAGGGTCAGTGCTGAGTGAGTGCCGCACTGTTGGAGGGTCTGTGCTGAGGGAGTGCCACACTGTCGGAGGGTCAGTGCTGAGGGAGTGCCGCACTGTCGGAGGGTCAGTGCTGAGGGAGTGGGCACTGTTGGAGGGTCAGTGCTGAGGGAGTGCCGCACTGTCGGAGGGTCAGTGCTGAGGGAGTGCCGCACTGTCGGAGGGTCAGTGCTGAGGAAGTGCCGCACTGTCAGAGGGTCAGTGCTGAGGGAGTGTCACACTGTCAGAGGGTCAGTGCTGAGGGAGTGCCACACTGTCGGAGGGTCAGTGCTGAGGGTGTGCTGCACTGCCAGAGGGTCAGTGCTGAGGGTGTGTTGCACAGTTGGAGGGTCAGTGCTGAGGGAGTGCCGCACTGTCAGAGGGTCAGTGCTGAGGGAGTGCCGCACTGTCGGAGGGTCAGTGCTGAGGGAGTGCCACACTGTCGGAGGGTCAGTACTGAGGGTGTGCTGCACTGCCAGAGGGTCAGTGCTGAGGGTGTGTTGCACAGTTGGAGGGTCAGTGCTGAGGGAGTGCCGCACTGTCAGAGGGTCAGTGCTGAGGGAGTGCCGCAATGTCGGAGGATCAGCGCTGAGGGAGTGGGCACTGTCGGAGGGTCAGTGCTGAGGGAGTGCCACACTGTCGGAGGGTCAGTGCTGAGGGAGTGGGCACTGTCGGAGGGTCAGTGCTGAGGGAGTGGGCACTGTCGGAGGGTCAGTGCTGAGGGAGTGGGCACTGTCAGAGGGTCAGTGCTGAGGGAGTGCCGCACTGTCAGAGGGTCAGTGCTGAGGGAAGCCGCATTGTCGGAGGGTCAGTGATGAGGGAGTGGGCACTGTCGGAGGTCAGTGCTGAGGGAGTGGGCACTGTCGGAGGGTCAGTGCTGAGGGAGTGCCACACTGTCGGAGGGTCAGTGCTGAGGGAGTGCCACACTGTCGCAGGGTCAGTGCTGAGGGAGTGCCGCACTGTCGGAGGTCAGTGCTGAGGGAGTGGGCACTATTGGAGGGTCAGTGCTGAGGGAATGCCGCACTGTTGGAGGGTCAGTGCTGAGGGAATGCCGCACTGTCGGAGGGTCAGTGCTGAGGGAGTGGGCACTGTCAGAGGGTCAGTGCTGAGGGAGAGCTGCACTGTCAGAGGGTCAGTGCTGAGGGAGTGCCGCACTGTCGGAGGGACATTGCTGAGGGATTGTCGCGCTGTCGGAGGGTCAGTGCTGAGGGAGTGCTGCACTGTCGGAGGGTCAGTGCTGAGGGAGTGCCACACTGTCGGAGGGTCAGTGCTGAGGGAGTGCCGCACTGTCGGATGGTCAGTGCTGAGGGTGTGCTGCACTGTCAGAGGGTCAGTGCTGAGGGTGTGTTGTATAGTTGGAGGGTCAGTGCTGAGGGAGTGCCGCACTGTCAGAGGGTCAGTGCTGAGGGAGTGCCGCAATGTCGGAGGATCAGTGCTGAGGGAGTGGGCACTGTCGGAGGGTCAGTGCTGAGGGAGTGCCACACTGTCGGAGGGTCAGTGCTGAGGGAGTGGGCACTGTCAGAGGGTCAGTGCTGAGGGAGTGGGCACTGTCGGAGGGTCAGTGCTGAGGGAGTGGGCACTGTCAGAGGGTCAGTGCTGAGGGAGTGGGCACTGTCAGAAGGTCAGTGCTGAGGGAGTGGGCACTGTCGGAGGGTCAGTGCTGAGGGAGTGCCACACTGTCAGAGGGTCAGTGCTGAGGGAAGCCGCATTGTCGGAGGGTCAGTGATGAGGGAGTGGGCACTGTCGGAGGTCAGTGCTGAGGGAGTGGACACTGTCAGAGGGTCAGTGCTGAGGGAGTGCCGCACTGTCGGAGGCACATTGCTGAGGGATTGTCGCGCTGACGGAGGGTCAGTGCTGAGGGAGTGCCACACTGTCGGAGGGTCAGTGCTGAGGGAGTGCCACACTGTCGCAGGGTCAGTGCTGAGGGAGTGCCGCACTGTCGGAGGTCAGTGCTGAGGGAGTGTGCCCTGTCGGAGGGTCAGTGCTGAGGGAGTGCCGCACTGTCGGAGGGTCAGTGCTGAGGGAGTGGGCACTGTCAGAGGGTCAGTGCTGAGGGAGTGCCCCACTGTCGGAGGGTCAGTGCTGAGGGAGTGGGCACTGTCAGAGGGTCAGTGCTGAGGGAGTGCCGCACTGTCGGAGGGTCAGTGCTGAGGGAGTGGGCACTGTCAGAGGGTCAGTGCTGAGGGAGTGCCGCACTGTCGGATGGTCAGTGCTGAGGGAGTGCCGCACTGTCGGAGGGTCAGTGCTGAGGGAGTGCCGCACTGTCAGAGGGTCAGTGCTGAGGGGAGTGGGCACTGTCGGAGGGTCAGTGCTGAGGGAGTGCCGAACGTCGGAGGGTCAGTGCTGAGGGAGTGCCGCACTGTCGGAGGGTCAGCGCTGAGGGATTGGGCACTGTCGGAGGGTCAGTGCTGAGGGAGTGGGCACTGTCGGAGGGTCAGTGCTGAGGGAGTGCCGCACTGTCGGAGGGTCAGTGCTGAGGGAGTGGGCACTGTTGGAGGGTCAGTGCTGAGGGAGTGGGCACTGTCGGAGGGTCAGTGCTGAGGGGGTGGGCACTGTCGGAGGGTCAGTGCTGAGGGAGTGGGCACTGTCAGAGGGTCAGTGCTGAGGGAGTGGGCACTGTCGGAGGGTCAGTGCTGAGGGAGTGCCGCACTGTCGGAGGGTCAGTGCTGAGGGGGTGGGCACTGTCGGAGGGTCAGTGCTGAGGGAGTGCTGCACTGTCGGAGGGTCAGTGCTGAGGGAGTGGGCACTGTCAGAGGGTCAGTGCTGAGGGAGTGGGCACTGTCGGAGGGTCAGTGCTGAGGGAGTGCCACACTGTCAGAGGGTCATGCTGAGGGAGCGCCGCATTGTCAGAGGGTCAGTGCTGAGTGAGTGCCGCACTGTTGGAGGGTCTGTGCTGAGGGAGTGCCACACTGTCGGAGGGTCAGTGCTGAGGGAGTGCCGCACTGTCGGAGGGTCAGTGCTGAGGGAGTGGGCACTGTTGGAGGGTCAGTGCTGAGGGAGTGCCGCACTGTCGGAGGGTCAGTGCTGAGGGAGTGCCGCACTGTCGGAGGGTCAGTGCTGAGGAAGTGCCGCACTGTCAGAGGGTCAGTGCTGAGGGAGTGTCACACTGTCAGAGGGTCAGTGCTGAGGGAGTGCTGCACTGTCGGAGGGTCAGTGCTGAGGGAGTGCCGCACTATCGAAGGGTTAGTGCTGAGGGAGTGTCGCAACGTCGGAAGGTCTGAGCTGAGGGAGTGGGCAATGTCGGAGGGTCAGTGCTGAGGGAGTGCCGCACTGTCGGAAGGTCTGTGCTGAGGGAGAGCCACACTGTCGGAGGGTCAGTGCTGAGGGTGTGCTGCACTGCCAGAGGGTCAGTGCTGAGGGTGTGTTGCACAGTTGGAGGGTCAGTGCTGAGGGAGTGCCGCACTGTCAGAGGGTCAGTGCTGAGGGAGTGCCGCACTGTCGGAGGGTCAGTGCTGAGGGAGTGCCACACTGTCGGAGGGTCAGTGCTGAGGGTGTGCTGCACAGTTGGAGGGTCAGTGCTGAGGGAGTGCCGCACTGTCAGACCGTTAGTGCTGAGGGAGTGCCGCAATGTCGGAGGATCAGCGCTGAGGGAGTGGGCACTGTCGGAGGGTCAGTGCTGAGGGAGTGCCACACTGTCGGAGGGTCAGTGCTGAGGGAGTGGGCACTGTCGGAGGGTCAGTGCTGAGGGAGTGGGCACTGTCGGAGGGTCAGTGCTGAGGGTGTGCTGCACAGTTGGAGGGTCAGTGCTGAGGGAGTGCCGCACTGTCAGAGGGTCAGTGCTGAGGGAGTGCCGCAATGTCGGAGGATCAGCGCTGAGGGAGTGGGCACTGTCGGAGGGTCAGTGCTGAGGGAGTGCCACACTGTCGGAGGGTCAGTGCTGAGGGAGTGGGCACTGTCGGAGGGTCAGTGCTGAGGGAGAGCTGCACTGTCAGAGAGTCAGTGCTGAGGGAGTGGACACTGTCGGAGGGTCAGTGCTGAGGGAGTGGGCACTGTCAGAGGGTCAGTGCTGAGGGAGTGGGCACTGTCAGAGGGTCAGTGCTGAGGGAGTGCCGCACTGTCAGAGGGTCAGTGCTGAGGGAAGCCGCATTGTCGGAGGGTCAGTGATGAGGGAGTGGGCACTGTCGGAGGTCAGTGCTGAGGGAGTGGGCACTGTCGGAGGGTCAGTGCTGAGGGAGTGCCACACTGTCGGAGGGTCAGTGCTGAGGGAGTGCCACACTGTCGCAGGGTCAGTGCTGAGGGAGTGCCGCACTGTCGGAGGTCAGTGCTGAGGGAGTGGGCACTATTGGAGGGTCAGTGCTGAGGGAATGCCGCACTGTTGGAGGGTCAGTGCTGAGGGAATGCCGCACTGTCGGAGGGTCATTGCTGAGGGAGTGGGCACTGTCAGAGGGTCAGTGCTGAGGGAGAGCTGCACTGTCAGAGGGTCAGTGCTGAGGGAGTGCCGCACTGTCGGAGGGTCAGTGCTGAGGGAGTGCTGCACTGTCGGAAGGTCAGTGCTGAGGGTGTGCTGCACTGTCAGAGGGTCAGTGCTGAGGGTGTGTTGTATAGTTGGAGGGTCAGTGCTGAGGGAGTGCCGCACTGTCAGAGGGTCAGTGCTGAGGGAGTGCCGCAATGTCGGAGGATCAGTGCTGAGGGAGTGGGCACTGTCGGAGGGTCAGTGCTGAGGGAGTGCCACACTGTCGGAGGGTCAGTGCTGAGGGAGTGGGCACTGTCGGAGGGTCAGTGCTGAGGGAGAGCTGCACTGTCAGAGGGTCAGTGCTGAGGGAGTGGGCACTGTCAGAGGGTCAGTGCTGAGGGAGTGGGCACTGTCGGAGGGTCAGTGCTGAGGGAGTGCCACACTGTCGGAGGGTCAGTGCTGAGGGAGTGCCACACTGTCGCAGGGTCAGTGCTGAGGGAGTGCCGCACTGTCGGAGGTCAGTGCTGAGGGAGTGTGCCCTGTCGGAGGGTCAGTGCTGAGGGAGTGCCGCACTGTCAGAGGGTCAGTGCTGAGGGAAGCCGCATTGTCGGAGGGTCAGTGATGAGGGAGTGGGCACTGTCGGAGGTCAGTGCTGAGGGAGTGGGCACTGTCGGAGGGTCAGTGCTGAGGGAGTGCCACACTGTCGGAGGGTCAGTGCTGAGGGAGTGCCACACTGTCGCAGGGTCAGTGCTGAGGGAGTGGGCACTGTCGGAGGTCAGTGCTGAGGGAGTGGACACTGTCAGAGGGTCAGTGCTGAGGGAGTGCCGCACTGTCGGAGGCACATTGCTGAGGGATTGTCGCGCTGACGGAGTGTCAGTGCTGAGGGAGTGCCACACTGTCGGAGGGTCAGTGCTGAGGGAGTGCCACACTGTCGCAGGGTCAGTGCTGAGGGAGTGCCGCACTGTCGGAGGTCAGTGCTGAGGGAGTGTGCCCTGTCGGAGGGTCAGTGCTGAGGGAGTGCCGCACTGTCGGAGGGTCAGTGCTGAGGGAGTGGGCACTGTCAGAGGGTCAGTGCTGAGGGAGTGCCCCACTGTCGGAGGGTCAGTGCTGAGGGAGTGGGCACTGTCAGAGGGTCAGTGCTGAGGGAGTGCCGCACTGTCGGAGGGTCAGTGCTGAGGGAGTGGGCACTGTCAGAGGGTCAGTGCTGAGGGAGTGCCGCACTGTCGGAGGGTCAGTGCTGAGGGAGTGCCGCACTGTCGGAGGGTCAGTGCTGAGGGAGTGCCGCACTGTCAGAGGGTCAGTGCTGAGGGGAGTGGGCACTGTCGGAGGGTCAGTGCTGAGGGAGTGCCGAACGTCGGAGGGTCAGTGCTGAGGGAGTGCCGCACTGTCGGAGGGTCAGCGCTGAGGGATTGGGCACTGTCGGAGGGTCAGTGCTGAGGGAGTGGGCACTGTCGGAGGGTCAGTGCTGAGGGAGTGCCGCACTGTCGGAGGGTCAGTGCTGAGGGAGTGGGCACTGTTGGAGGGTCAGTGCTGAGGGAGTGGGCACTGTCGGAGGGTCAGTGCTGAGGGAGTGCCGCACTGTCGGAGGGTCAGTGCTGAGGGGGTGGGCACTGTCGGAGGGTCAGTGCTGAGGGAGTGCTGCACTGTCGGAGGGTCAGTGCTGAGGGAGTGCCGCACTGTCGGAGGGTCAGTGCTGAGGGGGTGGGCACTGTCGGAGGGTCAGTGCTGAGGGAGTGCTGCACTATCGGAGGGTCAGTGCTGAGGGAGTGCTGCACTGTCGGAGGGGCAGTGCTGAGGGAGTGGGCACTGTCGGAGGGTCAGTGCTGAGGGAGTGGGCACTGTGGGAGGGTCAGTGCTGAGGGAGTGGGCACTGTCGGAGGGTCAGTGCTGAGGGAGTGGGCACTGTCGGAGGGTCAGTGCTGAGGGAGTGGGCACTGTCGGAGGGTCAGTGCTGAGGGAATGGGCACTGTCGGAGGGTCAGAGCTGAGGGAGTGGGCACTGTCGGAGGGTCAGCGCTGAGGGAGTGGGCACTGTCGGAGGGTCAGTGCTGAGGGAGTGGGCACTATCAGAGGGTCAGTGCTGAGGGAGTGGGCACTGTCTGAGGGTCAGTGCTGAGGGAGTGGGCACTGTCGGAGGGTCAGTGCTGAGGGAGTGCTGCACTGTCAGAGGGTCAGTGCTGAGGGAGTGGGCACTGTCGGAAGGTCAGTGCTGAGGGAGTGCCGCACTGTCAGAGGGTCAGTGCTGAGGGAGTGGGCACTGTCGGAGGGTCAGTGCTGAGGGAGTGCTGCACTGTCGGAGGGTCCGTGCTGAGGGAGTGGGCACAGTCGGAGGGTCAGTGCTGAGGGAGTGGGCACTGTCGGAGGGTCAGTGCTGAGGGAGTGGGCACTGTCGGAGGGTCAGTGCTGAGGGAGTGCTGCACTGTCGGAGGGTCAGTGCTGAGGGAGTGCCGCACTGTCGGAGGGTCAGTGCTGAGGGAGTGCTACACTGTCGGAGGGTCAGTGCTGAGGGAGTGCTGCACTGTCGGAGGGTCAGTGCTGAGGGAGTGCCGCACTGTCGGAGGGTCAGTGCTGAGGGAGTGGGCACTGTCGGAGGGTCAGTGCTGAGGGAGTGCCGCACTGTCGGAGGGTCAGTGCTGAGGGAGTGCCTGCCGGCCTCAACCTTTCTTTGATGGAGCCCTGTCTGATTGTGCATTTCCCAAAAATGTTTGGAAGCCCTTCTTCCACATGACCATTGACCTGGCCCTTCTCCCCTCTCTTTGCCATCCTCTCTCAGGATGTTTGTTGGACATTTCGGTTAATGGAGGAGGCCGTTCGGGCCATCCAGTCTATCGCCTGATCCCTGCGTGGTCTTCCTGTGCTGTTCTTACTCTGAAGTTGATGGATTCACCCTGTGTGCACAGAATACAACTGAATGACTCTCTGTACATTGAACTCTTTTCATTCAAGGAAACGTCTCTCCACAGAGGATGGTGAAACATCGCCAATTTGCAGAATTGTCACCGAAATCAAGTTATTAAAAGAAATAGAAAAATCCCCAAATTGTTTTATTTTTAGATTCAAAATGATAGAATACGTTGGTGCTCACGTCTGCATTGAACAAGATGCATAATTTGTGACAAATCAGGAGATAACAGCAACAATCAAGTTAAACAAACTCTGCAAATGGAAATTCTAAACCCCTCTATAAACTCCCCCTCACACACAGACACAGACAAACATAATCAGGGAAAACGGTTCATGGTAAGGTCCTGGGGAGTGTTGCTGGACAAAGAGACCTTGGAGTACAGGTTCATAGTTCCTTGAAAGTGGAGTCACAGGTCGATAGGATAGTGAAGGCAGCGTTTGATATGCTTTCCTTTATTGGTCAGAGTATTGAGTACAGGAGTTGGGAGGTCATGTTACGGCTGTACAGGACATTGATTAGGCCACTGTTGGAATATTGTGTGTAATTCTGGTCTCCTTCCTATCGGAAAGATGTTGTGAAACTTGAAAGGGTTCAGAAAAGATTTACAAGGATGTTGCCAGGGTCGGAGGGTTTGAGCTACAGGGAGAGGCTGAACAGGCTGGGGCTGTTTTCCCCGGAGCGTTAGAGGCTGAGGGGTGACCTTATAGAGGTTTATAAAATCATGAGGGACATGGATAGGGTAAATAGACATGGTCTTTTCCCTGGGGGTGGGGGAGTCCAGAACTAGAGGGGCATAGGTTTAGGGTGAGGGGGGAAAGATATAAAAGAGACCTAAGGGGCAACTTTTTCACCCAGAGGGTGGTACGTGTGTGGAATGAGCTGCCAGAGGAAGTGGTGGAGGCTGGTACAATGACAGCATTTAAAAGGCACCTGGATGGGGACATGAATAGGAAGGGGTTTGGAGGGATATGGGCCGGGTGCTGGCAAATGGGATGAGATTGGGTCGGGATATCTGGGTCAGCATGGACGGGTTGGGCCGAAGGGTCTGTATCTGTGCTGTACATTTTTATGACTCTAGTATACATGAACAGAGAGAAAAGATCTCCATAACCTTTCCAAATAAGTCCTGATCTTGCTGATCCAAATGTTTTTCCACGGCTTTTCAGTTTCCGGATGCTTCCGCTGGTTTGTAAATGACAAGATGTTGTCTGACTGGTGTTAATGTTCGGTTGTTCATCCAGACACACAATGATCCTCTGGGGTAGGTCAGGGGGGATCAAACATGGGAAATTACCCACAGTACACAGGGATGTGCAGGTTAGGGTGGATCAACCATGGGAAATTGTCCCATAGTGTCCAGGGATGTGCAGGCTAGGGTGGATAGGCCATGGGAAATTACCCATAGTGCCCAGGGATGTGCAGGTTAGGGTGGATCAACCATGGGAAATTGTCCCATAGTGTCCAGGGATGTGCAGGCTAGGGTGGATAGGCCATGGGAAATTACCCATAGTGCCCAGGGATGTGCAGGTTAGGGTGGATTGGCCATGGGAAATTGTCCCATAGTGTCCAGGGATGTGCAGGTTAGGGTGGATAAGCCATGGGAAATTACCCATAGTGCCCAGGGATGTGCAGGTTAGGGTGGATCAACCATGGGAAATTGTCCAATAGTGTCCAGGGATGTGCAGGTTAGGGTGGATTGGCCGTGGGAAATTGTCCCATAGTGTCCAGGGATGTGCAGGTTAGGGTGGATAGACCATGGGAAATTGTCCCATAGTGTCCAGGGATGTGCAGGTTAGGGTGGATTGGCCATGGGAAATTACCCATAGTGCCCAGGGATGTGCAGGTTAGGGTGGATCAACCATGGGAAATTGTCCCATAGTGTCCAGGGATGTGCAGGTTAGGGTGGATTGGCCGTGGGAAATTGTCCCATAGTGCCCAGGGATGTGCAGGTTAGGGTGGATTGGCCATAGGAAATTGTCCCATAGTGTCCAGGGATGTGCAGGTTAGGGTGGATTGGCCATGGGAAATTGTCCCATAGTGCCCAGGGATGTGCAGGTTAGGGTGGATTGGCCATGGGAAATTGTCCCATAGTGTCCAGGGATGTGCAGGTTAGGGTGGACTGGCCATGGGATATTGTCCCATAGTGTCCAGGGATGTGCAGGTAAGGGTGGATTGGCCATGGGAAATTGTCCCAAATGTCCAGGGATGTGCAGGTTAGGGTGGATTGGCCATGGGATATTGTCCCATAGTGTCCAGGGATGTGCAGGTTAGGATGGATTGGCCGTGGGAAATTGTCCCATAGTGTCCAGGGACGTGCAGGTTAGGGTGGATAGAACATGGGGAATTGTCCCATAGTATCCAGGGATATGCAGGTTAGGGTGGTTTGGCCATGGGAAATTGTTCCATAGTGTCCAGGGATGTGCAGGTTAGGGTGGATAGACCATGGGAAATTGTCCCATAGTGTCCAGGGATGTGCAGGTTAGGGTGGATTGGCCATGGGAAATTGTCCCATAGTGTCCAGGGAAGTGCAGGTTAGGGTGGATTGGCCATGGGAAATTGTCCCATAGTGTCCAGGGATGTGCAGGTTAGTGTGGATTGGCCATGGGAAATTGTCACATAGTGTCCAGGGATGTGCAGGTTAGGGTGGGTAGACCATGGGGAATTGTCCCATAGTGTCCAGGGATGTGCAGGTTAGGGTGGATTGGCCATGGGAAATTGTCCCATAGTGTCCAGGGATGTGCAGGTTAGGGTGGATTGGTCATGGGAAATTGTCCCAAAGTGTCCAGGCATGTGCAGGTTAGGGTGGATTGGCCATGGGAAATTGTCCCATAGTGCCCAGGGATATGCAGGTTAGGGTGGATTGGCCATGGGACATTGTCCCATAGTGTCCAGGGATGTGCAGGTTAGGGTGGATTGGCCGTGCTAAATTGTCCCATAGTGCCCAGGGATGTGCAGGTTAGGGTGGATTGGCCATGGGAAATTGTCCCATAGTGTCCAGGGATGTGCAGGTTAGGGTGGACTGGCCATGGGATATTGTCCCATAGTGTCCAGGGATGTGCAGGTAAGGGTGGATTGGCCATGGGAAATTGTCCCAAATGTCCAGGGATGTGCAGGTTAGGGTGGATTGGCCATGGGATATTGTCCCATAGTGTCCAGGGATGTGCAGGTTAGGATGGATTGGCCGTGGGAAATTGTCCCATAGTGTCCAGGGACGTGCAGGTTAGGGTGGATAGAACATGGGGAATTGTCCCATAGTGTCCAGGGATGTGCAGGTTAGGGTGGATTGGCCATGGGAAATTGTCCCATAGTGTCCAGGGATGTGCAGGTTAGGGTGGATTGGTCATGGGAAATTGTCCCAAAGTGTCCAGGCATGTGCAGGTTAGGGTGGATTGGCCATGGGAAATTGTCCCATAGTGCCCAGGGATATGCAGGTTAGGGTGGATTAGCCATGGGACATTGTCCCATAGTGTCCAGGGATGTGCAGGTTAGGATGGATTGGCCGTGGGAAATTGTCCCATAGTGTCCAGGGACGTGCAGGTTAGGGTGGATTGGCCGTGGGAAATTGTCCCATCGTGTCCAGGGATGTGCAGGTTAGGGTGGATTGGCCATGGGAAATTGTCCCATAGTGTCCAGGGATGTGCAGGTTAGGGTGGATTGGCCATGGGAAATTGTCCCATAGTGCCCAGGGATGTGCAGGTTAGGGTGGATAGACCATGGGGAATTGTCCCATAGTGCCCAGGGATGTGTAGGTTAGGGTGGATTGGCCATGGGAAATTGTCCCATAGTGTCCAGGGATGTGCAGGTTAGGGTGGATTGGCCATGGGAAATTGTCCCATAGTGTCCAGGGATGTGCAGGTTAGGATTGGCCATGGGAAATTGTCCCATAGTGTCCAGGGATGTGCAGGTTAGGGTGGAATGGCCATGGGAAATTGTCCCATAGTGCCCAGGATTGTGCAGGTTAGGGTGGATTGGCCATGGGAAATTGTCCCATAGTGTCCAGGGATGTGCAGGTTAGGGTGGGTAGACCATGGGGAATTGTCCCATAGTGTCCAGGGGTGTGCAGGTTAGGGTGGGTAGACCATGGGGAATTGTCCCATAGTGTCCAGGGATGTGCAGGTTAGGGTGGGTAGACCATGGGGAATTGTCCCATAATGTCCAGGGATGTGCAGGTTAGGGTGGATTGGCCATGGGAAATTGTCCCGTAGTGTCCAGGGATATGCAGGTTAGGGTGGATTGGCCATGGGAAATTGTCCCATAGTGTCCAGGGATGTGCAGGTTAGGGTGGATTGGCCATGGGAAATTGTCCCATAGTGTCTCGGGATGTGCAGGTTAGGGTGGATTGGCCATGGGAAATTGTCCCATAGTGCCCAGGATTGTGCAGGTTAGGGTGGATTGGACATGGGAAATTGTCCAATAGTGTCCAGGGATGTGCAGGTTAGGGTGGGTAGACCATGGGGAATTGTCCCATAGTGTCCAGGGATGTGCAGGTTAGGGTGGGTAGACCATGGGGAATTGTCCCATAGTGTCCAGGGATGTGCAGGTTAGGGTGGGTAGACCATGGGGAATTGTCCCATAGTGTCCAGGGGTGTGCAGGTTAGGGTGGATTGGCCATGGGAAATTGTCCCATAGTGTCCAGGGACATGCAGGTTAGGGTGGATTGGCCATGGGAAATTGTCCCATAGTGTCCAGGGATGTGCAGGTTAGGGTGGATTGGCCATGGGAAATTGTCCCATAGTGTCCAGGAATATGCAGGTTAGGTGGATAGACCATGGGGAATTGTCCCCATAGTGTTAGGTGCATTAGTCAGAGGGAAATGTTTCTGTGTGGCCAACCCTTCACAGGGTCAGTGAGGACATTCGAATGGCCTGTTTCCACACTGTAGGGAATCTGGTCTAATCCATCCTTCCTTGAGTGCGGAGATCAGAAGTGCACACAGTGCTCTCACCCCGGGTCTAGTCCAGCTCCCACATCACCTCCTCACTGTTATGATCGACAAGAGTCAACAAACACAACACAGTCCAACAGGTTCACTTGCAAACACTTGTTTACGAAGCTCCACTCCTGCGTCAGGTGTGAGGGAGGGAGAAAGAGGTCAGCCACCGAGCTCCTCCTTTAAGGAAAAGATCAAAGGGTCAGAGGATTCATGGAAACGAATTGAATACACCCAAGATTGGTCTTAATTCCTTACTCAGTGAGAATGGAGGTTCAGCTTTCCATTGATTAAAATGCAAACCCCAGAACATCTTTCATGTCACAGATTAAAGATTGAAGATTTGGAGACCTTGGACCTCAGTGCTTGAGGACAGTGGGGTGGGGGAGGACTTGGGAAACAGCAAGGGGCTGGGGGCTATGTCTAAAACATGGTCGTACGTGTGTGAGAGTGTATGTGAGTGGGGTGAGTGTGTGTGTGTGTGTGTGTGTGTGTAGGTCTGTGTCTCTGTGTGTGTGTGTGTGTGTGTGTGTGTGTGTGTGTAGGTCTGTGTCTGTGTGTCTGTGTATGTCTGTGTGTGTGAGTGAGAATGTGTGTATGTGTGTGTGTGAGTGTAAGCGTGTTAGTGACAGTGCGTGTGTGTTTGTTGCATGAGAGTGAATGTGTGTGCGTGTGTGAGAGTGTGCGTGTGAGAGTGTGTGTGTGTCTGTATGTATGTGTGTATTTGCATGTGTGTGTGAGTGTGTGTGGGTGTGAGTGTGTGTGTCTGTATGTGTGTGTGTGCATGTGAGTGTGTGCATGTGTTTGCATGTGTGTGTGTATTTGCATGTGTGTGTGAGTGTGTGTGGGTGTGTGTGTGTGTGTGGGTGTGAGTGTGTGCATGTGTTTGCATGTGTGTGTATGAGTGTGTGTGTCTGTGTGTGTTTGTGTGTGTCTGTGTGTGTGTGGGTGTCTGTGTGAGTGTGTGTGTCTGTATGTGTCTGTGAGTGTGAGTGTGTGTGTGTGGGTGTCTGTGTGAGTGTGTGTGTCTCTGTGTGTGTTTGTGTGTGTCTGTGTGTGTGTGGGTGTCTGTGTGAGTGTGTGTGTCTGTGTGTGTCTGTGAGTGTGAGTGTGAGTGTATGTGTGGGTGTCTGTGTGTGTGTCTGTGTGAGTGTGTGTGTCTGTATGTGTCTGTGAGTGTGAGTGTGTGTGTGTGGGTGTCTGTGTGAGTGTGTGTGTCTGTGTGTGTGTCTGTGTGTGTGTGGGTGTCTGTGTGAGTGTGTGTGTCTGTGTGTGTGTCTGTGAGTGTGAGTGTGAGTGAGTGTGTGGGTGTCTGTGTGAGTGTGTGTGCCTCTGTGTGTGTTTGTGTGTGTCTGTGTGTGTGTGGGTGTCTGTGTGAGTGTGTGTGTCTCTGTGTGTGTCTGTGTGTGTGTGGGTGTCTGTGTGAGTGTGTGTGTCTCTGTGTGTGTCTGTGTGTGTGTGTGGGTGTCTGTGTGAGTGTGTGTGTCTCTGTGTGTGTCTGTGTGAGTGTGTGTGTCTCTGTGTGTGTCTGTGTGTGTTTGTGGGTGCCTGTGTGTGTGGGTGTCTGTGTGAGTGTGTGTGTCTCTGTGTGTGTCTGTGTGTGTGTGTGGGTGCCTGTGTGTGTGGGTGTCTGTGTGAGTGTGTGTGTCTCTGTGTGTGTCTGTGTGTGTGTGTGGGTGTCTGTGTGTGTGTGTGTGTGTCTGTGTGTGTGGATGTCTGTGTGAGTGTGTGTGTCTCTGTGTGTGTTTGTGTGTGTCTGTGTGTGTGTGGGTGTGTGAGTGTGTGTGTGTGTTTGTGTGTGTCTGTGTGTGTGTGGGTGTCTGTGTGAGTGTGTGTGTCTCTGTGTGTGTTTGTGTGTGTCTGTGTGTGTGTGGGTGTGTGAGTGTGTGTGTCTCTGTGTGTCTGGGAGTGTGTGAGTGTGAGTGTGTGTCTGTGAGTGTCTCTGATACTCGTCAGTGTGAGAAAGGGGGATCTCCCCCTTGGAGTGGTGGAGGGGGGCAAGCAGCTGTTTCAAAAGCCCCAGAGATCCCAGTCCTTCAGAAAGCCCCTAATCAAGCGACAGCTTCCGTCTCACCTCCCTCCCATCGTAAAGTTTCACTTCCCTGTAAATAGATTGGGCTTTTTAACCCCTTCACTGCCCAGCAGAACATGCAAGGACAGACCTGATCCTGTGGGGAGTGCAGGTTTGAACGAGGAGGCGTTAAGTGGAATGGAGAGAGACTGAGAGAGAGAGAGAGTGAGAGAGAAAGAGAGAGAGATGGAGAGAGAGAAACTCCACAGAGCTCTGAGGTGATAGAACTGATTGATGCACACACCGCTAAGGTCCAAAGGGCATACGCTCAGGTCAAAAGGGATGATGAATCAAGATGGAAATGTTTTGGGAGATGATTCCTAAGCCATCTTAAATTTGGCAAAAGTTGAAGTCCCAGATACTGGATGGTGGCAGAGGAGATGTTAAAGGACTAGCACTCCACGATGGGGCAGAAAGGCCTCCAGAATGATGATTACAAAAGGAAGTTTGGATAGAGTCACCTTGACCCTGCAACCCCAGCAGACAGTAAACCCCATCATCAAAGACAAACACACAGAAAAAAACAAACATGCACATTTACAGATTGCAAACTCGCATTGCAATAATATTCCCAGGACTGAGGGAGTGCCGCACTGTGGGAGGGTCAGTGCTGAGGGAGAACCGCACTGTCGGAGGCTCAGTGCTGAGGGAGTGGGCACTGTCGGAGGGTCAGTGCTGAGGGAGTGCCGCACTGTCGGAGGGTCAGTGCTGAGGGAGAACCGCACTGTCGGAGGGTCAGTACTGAGGGAGTGGGCACTGTTAGAGGGTCAGTGCTGAGGGAGTACCGTACTGTCGGAGGATCAGTGCTGAGGGAGTGGGCACTGTCGGAGGGTCAGTACTGAGGCAGTACCGTACTGTCGGAGGGTCAGTGCTGAGGGAGTGCTGCACTGTCGGAGGGTCAATACTGAGGGAGTGGGCACCGTCGGAGGGTCAGTGCTGAGGGAGTGCTACACTGCCGGAGGTTCAGTGCTGAGGGAGTGCCGCACTGTCGGAGGGTCAGTGCTGAGAGAGTGCCGCACTGTCGGAGGGTCAGTGCTGAGGGAGAACCGCAATGTTGGAGGGTCAGTGCTGAGGGAGTGCCGCATTGTCAGAGGGTCAGTGCTGAGGGAGTGGGCACTGTCGGAGGGTCAATGCTGAGGAAGTGCTGCACTGTCGGAGGGTCAGTGCTGAGGAAGTTCCGCACTCTCGGAGGGTCAGTGCTGAGGGAGTGGGCACTGTCGGAGGGTCAATGCTGAGGGAGTGTCGCACTGTTGGAGGGTCAGTGCTGAGGGAGTGGGCACTGTCGGAGGGTCAGTGCTGAGGAAGTTCCACACTCTCGGAGGGTCAGTGCTGAGGGAGTGGGCACTGTCGGAGGGTCAATGCTGAGGGAGTGGACACTGTCGGAGGGTCAGTGCTGAGGGAGTGGGCACTGTCGGAGGGTCAGTGATGAGGGAGTGGACTCTGTCGGAGGGTCAGTGCTGAGGGAGTGGACACTGTCGGAGGGTCAGTGCTGAGGGAGTGGGCACTGTCGGAGGGTCAGTGCTGAGGGAGTGCCGCACTGTCGGAGGGTCAGTGCTGAGGGAGTGCTGCACTGTCGGAGGTTCAGTGCTGAGGGAGTGGACACTGTCGGAGGGTCAGTGCTGAGGGAGTGGGCACTGTCGGAGGGTCAGTGCTGAGGGAGTGGGCACTGTTAAGAGGGTCAGTGCTGAGGGAGTGGGCACTGTCGGAGGGTCAGTGCTGAGGGAGTGGGCACTGTCGGAGGGTCAGTGCTGAGGGAGTGGGCACTGTCGGAGGGTCAGTGCTGAGGGAGTGGGCACTGTTAGAGGGTCAGTGCTGAGGGAGTGGGCACTGTCGGAGGGTCAGTGCTGAGGGAGTGCCGCACTGTCAGAGGGTCAGTGCTGAGGGAGTGGGCACTGTCGGAGGGTCAGTGCTGAGGGAGTGGGCACTGTCGGAGGGTCAGTGCTGAGGGAGTGGGCACTGTCGGAGGGTCAGTGCTGAGGGAGTGGACACTGTCAGTTCCTCACTGGTTTTCCCATTCTGTGCCTGTGTTGTGAATGAGGAGAGTCCCTCTGCAGCTCTGTCAGTGTGACCACCTCTCTCTCTGCTCCCAAGTCCAGCTCCAGCCCAACAGATTCATTGAGAATCCCAGGTTTCCCCTGACTGAGAAACACATCCGGGTTACAGCCCCTCAGGCTGCAGAGATTTACCTTATCAATGGTCCTTATGATTTTCTCAGGTCACCCCTCAGCCTCCTACGCTCCAGGGAAAACAGTCCCAGCCTATCCAGCCTTTCGTTATAACTCCAACCCTCCCATTCCCGGCAACATCCTGGGAAATCTCTCCGGAACCCTCTCCAGTTTAATAATATCCTTCCTATAACAGGGTGACCAGAACTGGACACAGTATTCCAGAAGGGGCCTTACCAATGTCCTGTACAATCTCAACATGACCTTCCCAACTCCTACACTCAAAGGGCTGAGCAATGAAGGGGAGTGTGTGAAACCCCTTCGTAACCCCCCTGTCTGTATGTGACACAAACTCCAAAGGATGATGTCCCTGAACCCCTCGGTCCCTCTGTTCCCCAGCAGCACCATGTTGATTTCTTCTGTAAATCCAAAAATGTTTCATCTGCTTGGTTCTTTTTTTCTGTTATAAGCAAGTACCATCTTGATAAATGTCCAATAATTCTATTAAACATGATTCCCTGCTTCTAAGAGCTGTACTGGCTCTCTCCAGTTTGACCTCTCTTTGCTCAATGTTCAGTAATCATCGCTTTTCTCGTTGACGCAAATTTCTCATTGTTGATATAGAGCAGTAAATACATCCTCCTGCATTCTCCTTCCTCGCCCCTTCTGCAACTCTCACCTTATATTGTCCCTCTAAAACCTCCGAAGTCATCTCGGGTCAAGTTTTATCAGGATAACAGCCAAAGTGTCCCTCATCAACTCCTTCAACACTCAGACTGAATCTCATCTGCTTAGACTGTTAACTGTTCAACACTTACCTTTCCCATGATGCCTTCCACCTTGGTCTTTACTACATTTTCCGAGAATATAATGTGGCGGTTTTGGAAAAGTTGCATGGCAGATGCTCAGGTGCAAGCGAGAGCATGGAATGTCTCACCTGGATGGTGTCAGGAAACTTCACACAGGGACACTTCAAAGGGGAACGCCGCAATACATATACTCAAGTGGAACCACTCCTTGTTTGCCTGGGATGGTGGAGGCTGATCACCAGGGGAACACTAACCCTAACCCTAACCCTAACCCTATCGCAGGGGAACACTAACCCTAACCCTAACCCTAACCCTATCGCAGGGGAACACTAACCCTAACCCTAACCCTAACCCTATCGCAGGGGAACACTAACCCTAACCCTAACCCTAACCCTAACCCTATCGCAGGGGAACACTAACCCTAAACCTGATCCTAACCCTAACTCCTAATCGTGACCCTAACCCTAACCCGAACTCTAACCCTAACCCTAACCCTAACCCTATCGCAGGCCTCCCTAATCCTAACCCTAACCCTAACCATAACCCTAAGCCTATCCCTAACCCCAACCCTAACCTTAACCCTAACTGCAACCCTAGCCCTAACCCTAACCCTAACTCCAACGCAAACCCTAACCCTAACCCCAACCCTAAACCTAACTCCAACACTAACCCTAACCCCAACCCTAATCCTAACCGTGACCCTAACCCTAACCCTAACCCTGACCCTAATCCTTACTCTTACCCCAACCCTAACCCTAACCCTAACCCTAACCCTAAACTGAACCTGAACACTAACCCGAACCCTAACACAAACCCCAAACCTAACACTAACCCTGACCCTAATCCTTACCCTTACCCTAACCCTAACCCCATTGCTGATAACCACCACAGGGAAATCCTAACCCTAACCCTGACCCTAACCCTAACCCTAACCCTAACCCCAATCCTAACCCTGACCCTAACATAGAACATAGAACAATACAGCACAGAACAGGCCCTTTGGCCCACGATGTTGTGCCGAACATTTGTCCTAGCTTAAGCACCCATCCATGTACCTATCCAATTGCCGCTTAAGGGTCACCAATGATTCTGACTCTGCCACTCCCACAGGCAGCACATTCCATGCCCCCACCACTCTCTGGGTAAAGAACCTACCCCTGACATCCCCCCTATACCTTCCACCCTTCACTTTAAATGTATGCCCTATTGTAACACTCTGTTGTACCTGGGGAAAAAGTCTCTGACTGTCTACTCTATCTATTCCCCTGATCATCTTATAAACCTCTATCAAGTCACCCCTCATTCTTCGCCGTTCCAATGAGAAAAGGCCTCGCACTCCCAACCTGTCCTTGTACGACCTATTCTCCATTCCAGGCAACATCCTGGTAAATCTTCTCTGCACCCTCTCCAAAGCTTCCACATCTTTCTTAAAATGAGGCGACCAGAACTGCACACAGTACTCCAAATGTGGCCTTACCAAGGTCCTGAACAGCTGCAACATCACTTCACGACTCTTGAATTCAATCCCTCTGCTAATGAACGATAATACACCATAGGCCTTCTTACAAACTCTATCCACCTGAGTGGCAACTTTCAAAGAGCTATGAACATAGACCCCAAGATCCCTTTGTTCCTCCACCTGACCAAGAACCCTACCATTAACCCTGTATTCCGCATTCTTATTTGTCCTTCCAAAATGGACAACCTCACACTTGGCAGGGTTGAACTCCATCTGCCACTCCTCAGCCCAGCTCTGCATCATATCTAAGTCCCTTTGCAGCCGACAACAGCCCTCCTCACTGTCCACGACTCCACCAATCTTCGTATCGTCTACAAATTTACTGACCCACCCTTTGACTCCCTCTTCCAAGTCATTAATAAAAATTACAAACAGCAGAGGACCCAGAACTGAACCCTGCGGAACTCCACTTGTAACTGGGCTCCAGGCTGAATATTTACCATCTACAACCACACTCCGACTTCGACCGGTTAGCCAGTTTTCGATCCAACTGGCCACATTTCCCTCTATCCCATGCCTCCTGACTTTCCGCATAAGCCTACCATGGGGAACCTTATCAAATGCCTTACTAAAATCCATGTACACTACATCCACTGCTCTACCCTCATCCACATGCTTGGTCACCTCCTCAAAGAATTCAATAAGACTTGTAAGGCAAGACCTACCCCTCACAAATCCGTGCTGGCTGTCCCTAATCAAGCAGTGTCTTTCCAGATACTCGTAAATCCTATCCCTCAGTACCCTTTCCATTACTTTGCCTACCACCAAAGTAAGACTAACTGGCCTGTAATTCCCGGGGTTATCCTTATTCCCTTTTTTGAACAGGGGCACAACATTCGCCACTCTCCAGTCCCCTGGTACCACCCCAGTTGACAGTGAAGATGAAAAGATCATTGCCAACGGTTCTGCAATTTCCTCTCTTGCTTCCCACATAATCCTAGGATATATCCCGTCAGGTCCAGGGGACTTGTCTATCCTCAAGTTTTTCAAAATGCCCAACACATCTTCCTTCCTAACAAGTATCTCCTCTAGCTTACCAGTCCGTTTCACACTCTCCTCTTCAACAATATGGTCCCTCTCATTTGTAAATACTGAAGAAAAGTACTCATTCAAGACCTCTCCTATCTCTTCCAACTCAATACACAGTCTCCCACTACTGTCCTTGATCGGACCTACCCTTGTTCTCGTCATTCTCATGTTTCTCACATACGCATAAAAGGCCTTGCGGTTATCCTTGATCCTACCCGCCAAAGATTTTTCATGCCCTCTCTTAGCTCTCCTAACCCCTTTCTTCAGCTCCCTCCTGGCTATCCTGTATCCCTCCAACGCTCTGTCTGAACCTTGTTTCCTCAACCTTATGTAAGCCTCCTTCTTCCTCCTTACAAGACATTCAACCTCACCATCAAGCCAGCGGATAAAGGGGGCGCAGTGGTAGTCTGGCGCACTGACCTCTACACCGCTGAAGCCAAACGCCCAACTCGAGGACACCTCTTCCTACTGCCCCATCACCAAACCATCATCTCCCAGACCATACAGAACCTCATCACCTCAGGAGATCTCCCACCCACAGCTTCCGCACTGCCAGGTTCTACCTCCTTCCCAAGATCCACAAGCCTGACCACCCTGGCCGACCCATTGTCTCAGCATGCTCCTGCCTCACTGAACTCATCTCTACCTACCTCGACACTGTCCTATCCCCCCCTAGTCCAGGAACTCCCCACATACGTTCAAGACACCACCCACGCCCTCCACCTTCTCCAAGACTTCCGTTTCCCCGGCCCCCAACGCCTTATCTTCACCATGGATATCCAATCCCTCTACACCTCCATTCGCCATGACCAGGGCCTCCAAGCCCTCCGTTTTTTCCTCTCCAGACGTCCCCAACAGTACCCTTCCACTGACACTCTCATTCGTTTGGCCGAACTGGTCCTCACCCTTAACAATTTCTCCTTCGAATCCTCCCACTTCCTCCAGACCAAAGGCGTAGCCATGGGCACACGTATGGGCCCCAGCTATGCCTGTCTCTTTGGCTACGTAGAACAGTTGATCTTCCGTAATTACACCAGCACCACTCCCCACCTCTTCCTCCGCTACATTGATGACTGCATTGGCGCCACCTCGTGCTCCCGTGAGGAGGTTGAGCAATTCATCAACTTGACCAACACATTCCACCCTGACCTTAAATTTACCTGGACCATCTCTGACACCTCGCTCCCCTTCCTGGACCTCTCCATCTCCATTAGTGACGACCGACTTGACACTGACATTTTTTACAAACCCACCGACTCCCACAGCTACCTGGATTACACCTCTTCCCACCCTACCTCTTGCAAAAATGCCATCCCGTATTCCCAATTTCTCCGCCTCCGCTGTATCTGCTCCCAGGAGGACCAGTTCCATCATAGGACACACCAGGTGGCCTCCTTCTTTAGAGACTGCAATTTCCCTTCCCACGTGGTTAAAGATGCCCTCCAACACATCTCGTCCACATCCCGCACCTCCGCCCTCAGACCCCACCCCTCCAACCGTAACAAGGACAGAATGCCCCTGGTGCTCACCTTTCACCCTACAAACCTTTGCATAAACCAAATCATCCGCCGACATTTCCGCCACCTCCAAAAAAACCCCACCACCAGGGATATATTTCCCTTCCCACCCCTTTCTGCCTTCCGCAAAGTCCGTTCCCTCTGTGACTACCTGTCAGGTCCACACCCCCCTACGACCCACCCTCCCATTCTGGCACTTTCCCCTGTCACCGCAGGAACTGTAAAACCTGTGCCCACACCTCCTCCCTCACCTCTATCCAAGGCCCTAAAGGAGCCTTCCACATCCATCAAAGTTTTACCTGCACATCCACCAATATCATTTATTGTATCCGTTGCTCCCGATGTGGTCTCCTCTACATTGGGGAGACTGGGCGCTTCCTAGCAGAGTGCTTTAGGGAACATCTCCGAGACACCCGCACCAATCAACCAAACCGCCCCGTGGCCCAACATTTCAACTCCCCCTCCCACTCTGCCGAGGACATGGAGGTCCTGGGCCTCCTTCACCGCCGCTCCCTCACCACCAGACGCCTGGAGGAAGAACGCCTCATCTTCCGCCTCAGAACACTTCAACCCCAGGGCATCAATGTGGACTTCAACAGTTTCCTCATTTCCCCTTCCCCCACATCACCCTAGTTCTAAACTTCCAGCTCAGTAACTGTCCCCATGACTTGTCCGGACTTGTCCGACCTGCCTATCTCCTTTTCCACCTATTCACTCCACCCTCTCCTCCTTGACCTATCACCTTCATCCCCTCCCCCACTCACCCATTGTACTCTATGCTACTTTCTCCCCACCCCCACCCTCCTCTAGCTTATCTCTCCACACTTCAGGCTCACTGCCTTTATTCCTGATGAAGGGCTTTTGCCCGAAACGTCGATTTTGCTGCTCGTTGGATGCTGCCTGAACTGCTGTGCTCTTCCAGCACCACCAATCCAGTATTCAACCTCCCTCGTCAACTAAGGTTCCCTCACATGACCATCTCTTTCCTGCCTGACAGGTACATACATATCAAGGACATGTCGTATCTGTTCCTTGAAAAAGTTCTACATTTCCACGACATCCTTCCCTGATAGCCTATGCTCCCAACTTATGCTCCTCAGATCCTGTCTTGCAGCATCGTATTTACCCTTCCCCCAATTGAAAAACCTACCCTGTTGCATGCACCTATTTCTCTCCATAACCAAGGTGAAAGTCACAGAATTGTGGTCACCATCACCAAAATGCTCACCCACTAACAAGCCCACCACTTGTCCCGGTTCATTACCAAGTACCAAATCCAATATGGCCTCCCCTCTGGTCGGACAATCTACATACTGAGTTAGAAAAGCTTCCTGGACACACTGCACAAACACCGCCCCATCCAATCTACTTGATCTAAAGAGCTTCCAATCAATATTTGGGAAGTTGAAGTCGCCCATGACTACGACCCTGTGGCTTCTGCACCTTTCCAAAATCTGTTTCCCAATCTGTTTCTCCACATCTCTGCTGCTATTGGGGGGCCTATAATAAACACCCAAAAAGATGACTGCTCCTTTCCTATTTCTGACTTCAGCCCATACTACCTCCAGAGGCAGATCCCCCTCAAACTGCCTTTCTGCAGCCATTATAATATTTCTAATTAGCAACGCCACCTCCCCCCTCCTTTTTTACCACCCTCCCTAATCTTACTGAAACATCTGTAACCAGGAACCTCCAACAGCCATTCCTGTCCCTCATCTATCCACGTTTCCGTGATGGCCACAACATCGTAGTCCCAGGTACCAAGCCACGCCTTAAGTTCACCCACCTTATTTCTGATACTCCTTGCGTTGAAGTATACACACTTGAACCCAGCTCTGTGTCCGCAAGTATTCCCTGTCAGTGCTACCTTCACCACAGCCTCCCAACATTCTAACCCTGACCCTAACCCTAACCCTAACCCCAACACTAACCCAGACCCTAACCCAGACCCTAACCCTAACCCCAACCCCAACCCTAACCCTGACCCATCTGCTGTGAGTTACCTCCCAGACTACGGACACAGGTAAAAGGAAGACTTTAGTCTCTCTCTCTCTCTCTCTCTCTTGCTGATTGCTGGAGGCAAGTTATAAGTTTGCAAAGATGGAGAAACAATTGCCTTCAGCAGAGCTAGGAATCTCCAAAGCAACTGCTAGATGACAGTTGGCAGTAATACAAACTGATGAGCAATTTGCATACATTTAAGTCAAATTGTCATGCATCTCCTAACTTCTCCATTTGGAGAAATGTGCTTGCATTGTGAATTTGATTATTCTTCCTTGTATTGTCAGAACTGATGAATCGACTCTTTATTCCCCCAAGTCAAGAAACTTCTGTTAAACTGTGTAAATGCGTTGTGACTGGGGAAATTATTCACACAAGAAATACTCCTTTAGTTTGAAGATAATCTTATCGTACCCAACAGTGGAGAGTGGAAACGGAGGGATGAGGAGGGATTTTCACTGGGAGAATCATTTCGGTACTAGATTAGATTCCCTACAGTGTGAAACAGGCCTTTCGGCCCAACAAGTCGACACCGACCCTCCAAAGAGTAACCCACCCAGTCCCATTTCCCTCTCACTGATGTACCTAACACTCTGGGACAATTTCCCATGGCCAATCCACCCTAACCTGCACATCCCTGGACACTATGGGACAATTTTCCATGGCTAATCCACCCTAACCTGCACATTCCTGGGCACTATGGGACAATTTCCCATGGCCAATCCACCCTAACCTGTACATCTTTGGACTGTGGGAGGAAACCGGAGCACCCGGAGCAAACCCACACAGACAGTTGCCTGAAGTGGGAATTGAACCCGGGTTCCTGGTGCTGTGAGGCAGCAGTGCTAACCACTGAGCCACCATACCATACCTAAATCTCATCCAAAATTATAATACCCTGGGACCCTTGCCCAGGAAATTAGTCACGGCAAAAACAGCTGTTAAATTTCCTTCCCAATTCCTGTTTCTCGCGTTAAATCTACCTCTGCCCACCTCACATGGGCACTTATTTTCTGAGCTAATCTGCTACCTAGCGATCTCTCTGAGATATCACATAAATGTTGAATAAAAAGCTACCGCATAAAGTCAGACTTGACTTTGTTGGAATGATTATACAATGTAGAGTCATTGTCACAGAGATGTACAGCACAGCAACAGACCCTTCAGTCCAACGGATCCATACTGACCCAGATATCCAAAATTAATCTAGTCCCATTTGCCAGCACTTGGCCCATATCCCTCCAAACCCTTCCTATTCATGTCCCCATCCACTTGCCTTTTAAATGCTGTCATTGTACCAGCCTTCACCACTTCCTCTGGCAGCTCATTCCATACACGTACCACCCTCTGGGTGAAAAAATTTCCCCTCTCACCCTAAAGCTATGCCCCTCTAGTTCTGGACTCCCCCACCCCAGGGAAAAGACCTTGTCTATTTACCCTATCCATACCCCTCATGATTTTATAAACCTCTATAAGGTCACCCCTCAGCCTCCGACACTCCAGGGAAAACAGCCCCAGCCTGTTCAGCCTCTCCCTGTAGCTCAGACCCTTCAACCCTGGCAACCTCCTTGTAAATCTTTCAAGTTTCACAACACCCTTCCTTTAGCAGGGAGACCAGGATTGAATGCAATGTTTTAAAACAGTAGGGTGCTCCCAATTGTGAATGCTCCCCCAGACTTCCTAATTGATTGGCTAAAATATCCCGGCTTAGTCAGCGCCAAAGAAAAAGGGGGGGGCTCCGGAATTAATCATTCAGGAAAGGGCAGAAGTTCAAATCCTTTTCCCAGAATGGGCAGCTGGGATTGGGTGGGTTGGAAATGCCCCCACTTGCTGACCAAACACAAATGAGTGAAAACTCATGTTCGCTCGACCTGTGAGCACAGGTAAGCTCGATGTGAGGGCCATCCCTTGGCCCCACGGGGCTAGCCCACTCGATGGATGCGTCAGTTCTGAGCACCTGCTCAGCTCCACTCTCTGTCCAGCCCTTGCTACCGGCTCTGATGGAGGCAGCGTTTCTGTCGACTCTCAGTGTCCTCCTGGTGGAGACGGAGAAGCATCAAAACACCGCAGAGTCCCCACAGCCGTGGGGAAAAGCCATCTGGCCCGCCACTGACCCTCTGAAGAGGACTCCATCCCCTCCCCGTAATCTCCGGGGTGGATCCACCGCAACCTGCACGTCCCTGGATACTGTGGGGCCATTTGGAGGGTCAGTGCGCACATGATGGGCCAAATGGCCTGTTTCCAGTGCAGGGATTGGACGGCGATCGAACATGGGATTAGGATGTCGTTCGCTTTCGGGCTGGCAGACACTTGATGGGCCAAAGCACCTTGCTCTGCCCTGAAGACCTCAAAGGCTCAATTGATTAGAGGGACAGGTTGAGGATTTTCCGGGGAACAGCCTCCCAGAGGGAGGACTGACCCAGACAATCCAGGGCAGGTCGGTTGGTAATGGACAGCGATGGGAGGTGAGCGTGGGGGTCCTACTGATCCCCTGTGTCCATGGTGGATCTGACTACATGAGTGAGAGAGAGCAGGCTGACCCTTCCTTCAACAGCTCGGACAGACCTTTCTGCTACAGCAGGCACTGAGGTGGAGAATTCAGCAGCACGTGCGGTTCCTGTTCAAGAGTCCGATGCTGGCAATGACCACAAATTTGTAATTTTTTTTCCCTCTGTCTGTGGGGGAAGTTGTAGAATTTTGAAATGATTTCCGATGTTTCAGTCCTCTACACCCCCTCCCTATCTCTGTAACCTCCTCCAGCCCCTACACCCCCTCCCTATCTCTGTAACCTCCTCCAGCCCCTACACCCCCTCCCTATCTCGGTAACCCCCTCCAGCCCCTACACCCCCTCCCTATCTCTGTAACCCCCTCCAGCCCCTACACCCCCTCCCTATCTCTGTAACCCCCTCCAGCCCCTACACCCCCTCCCTATCTCTGTAACCCCCTCCAGCCCCTACACCCCCTCCCTGTCTCTGTAATTCTCTACAATCCTGGCCTCTCGGGTGAGTGGGGTGAGGTGTGTCTGTGTGAGTGGGTGTGTGTGTGTGAGTGTGGGTGTGTGTGTGTGAGTGTGTGTGTGGGTGGGGTTTTGTGTGTGTGGGTGTGTGTGGTTGTATGGGTGTGTGGGTGTCTGTGTGTGGGGCATGTGTGTCGGGGAGGTTGAGGTGTGTGTGTGTGGGTGTGTGTGTGGGGGGATAGAGGTGTGTGTGTGTGCGTGTGTGGGTGGGTGTGTGTGGGTGTGATTGTGTGTGTGTCGGTGTGTGGGTGGGGCGTGTGTGTGTGTGGGCTGTGCGTGTATGTGTGTATGTGTGTGTGTCTGTTAGGGGTGAGGTGGGTATGTGTGTGAGTGTGTGTGTCTGTGTGGGTGGGTGTGTGTGTCTGTTAGGGGTGAGGTGGGTATGTGTGTGAGTGTGTGTGTCTGTGTGTGGGTGTGTGTGTATGTGGGGTTGAGGTGTGTGTGTATGTGTGTGTGGGGGGGGATTGAGGTGTGTGTGTATATGTGTGTGTGGGGGGGTTTGAGGTGTGTATGTGTGGGCGGGGGGTTGACATGTGTGTATGTGTGCGTGTGTGGGGGGGTTGAGGTGTGTGTATGTGTGTGTGTGGATGTGTGTGTGTGGGTGTGTGTGTTGTGTGTGTATGTGAGGGTGTGTGTGTGGATGTGTGTGTGCGTGGGTGTGTGTGTGTTGGTGTGTGTGTGGATGTGTGTGTGCAGGTGTGCGTGTTGTGTGTGTGTGAGTGTGTGTGCGTGCGTGTGGGTGTGTGTGTGGGTGTGTGGGGGAGTTGGGTGTTATCTTGCTGCACAAGAGGCGCTATGCGAATTCACATTTCCGTGGGAACCCACAGCTCCCTGGCGTGGTGAGGACGTGAGCCAAAAGCACCTTTATTGCCTGATTGTGATCTCCCTCAGCATCGCTCCCCCTCCCCCTCCCCCTCCGCCCCCTGCACACCAGGGTCTGGGGTGGTTTCTGACAGAAACATCCCCCTCCCCCATCCCTTTCCTGGCCCTCTCTGCGCCTGGAACTCCGAATTGGGCCCAGTCCGTCCATGTGAGATTTTGTAAATTCCTACTTTGGAAACAGATCCGGTCTGACTCCAGGTTGGGATTGAGACGGACCCTAACCTCACACCTTTAATACACTGTCTGAGCTGAGATGTCGCTGCTTTTTTAATAAAACCTTAAGTTATCTTGAGACTGTGACTTAAAAGTAGATCTGGGTTTTACAGATTAAAGACGCAAATCCTTCCTAAAAGATGAAAAACTGAACAATCCAGGTTTGTCATTGTATCACAGTAATCTTTCACTCTAAATCCTGCCCCACTGTCTACCTGTGAAGGAGCAGCACTCTGAAAGCTAGTGCTTCCAAATAAACCTGTCGGACTATAACCTGGTGTTGGGGATTGTTATCTTTGTCCACCCCAGTCCAACACTGGCTCCTTCACATTACTGCTAACAGCGGGGAGGATTTCTCAGTCCCTGTATTACAATATGCTGTGGTTTCAGCATTCACTGTTCCCCGAGGAGGGACGTGATTGTACTGGAGGGGTCTCACCGGGATGTTCCCTGGGGTGGAGTGATCCCGTTACAAACAGAAGGCTGGATTGGACTGAGGTGATTTGCCTTGGAGTAGGGAAGTCCTGATGAAAGATCCCTGGGGCTGAGGAATCGACTCGCCTGCTCCTCGGAGGACACCCGACCCCACTGTCCTCTGCACTTTGTCAACTCTGACTCTCCTGCATCTGCAGTGCTCGCTGTCTCCAGGTGGGGAAGGGGGCAGCCGGCTGAGGTGTACAAAATGTTGAGGGGCAATTCTCCCCCTTTAACAGAGGGATTGATATTCAAGGGGGCATTTATTTAGGTTACAAAAACGGAAGTTTTCATGGTGTGACAACGCTGATTATTCTGTCCTGGGCCTTGTTTGAGTTGGTGGGGGGGGCATAAAGACAGAGGTGTCTAGTTTAACAATGGAAGGTAAATGTCCTCTGACTTTCTCTGAAGCCTCTCTCTGTGGGAGTTGCTCCCTCCTGCCTGACATGTCCCTTTCTGCCAAGGGGTGGGTTTATGGGATGGCACTGGATTGGAACAGTTGAATTTAGTAAAGTTGCCGTAGCAGGTCAGTGACGTTTCCCGATAGTTAAGGAATTCTAGATTTGTGTTTCAACAGTAATCATAGAGTCAGAGAGATGTACAACATGGAAACAGACCCTTCGGCCCAACTAGTCCACACCGGCCAGATATCCCAACCCAATCTAGTCCCACCTGCCAGCACTTGGCCCCTATCCCTCCAAACCCCTTCCTATTCATGTCCCCATCCAGATGCCTTTTAAATGCTGGCATTGTACCAGCCTCCACCACTTCCTCTGGCAGCTCATTCCATACACGTACCACCCTCTGGGTGAACAAGTTGCCCCTTAGGTCTCTTTTATATCTTTCCCCTCTCACCCTAAACCTATGCCCCTCTAGTTCTGGACTCCCCCCACCCCAGGGAAAAGACCTTGTCTATTTACCCTCTCCATGTCCCTCATGATTTTATAAACCTCTATAAGGTCACCCCTCAGCCTCCGACGCTCCAGGGAAAACAGCCCCAGCCTGTTCAGCCTCTCCCTGTAGCTCAAACCCTCCCATTCCCGGCAACATCCTGGGAAATCTCTCCGGAACCCTCTCCAGTTTAATAATATCCTTCCTATAACGGGGCGACCAGAACTGGACACAGTATTCCAGAAGGGGCCTCACCAATGTCCTATACAACCTCAACATGACGATCCCAACTCCTACACTCAAAGGGCTGAGCGATCCAAGTGAGATTTGTCCCACTCTCCTCCAAATCCTTTCTCAACCTTCTGTCTCTATGCCGCTGGACATTGACCCCAAGTACTTGGGGAATGGGTTACCCTGGACGTTCGAGGAATAGGTTCTGCTCTGTCTTGCTCCTGTATCGATGTTGGTGGTTCTGTTAGACTTTCCTCATGTCAATATTCCCTTCCCCTGAGATCACAGTCCCATACTCGGGGGTCAAAATGCCTCTCGTTCAGTCAGGTTTCCCAAAGACTGACTAAGGACATTATACAGTGAATGGCAGAACCCTTAGGAGTATTGAGGTGTAGAGGGATCTGGGTGTGCAGGTCCCCAGATCACTGAAGCTGGCAGTGCAGGTAGATAAGGCAGTAAATAGGTCAATGGCCTGCTTACCTTCATTGGTACGGGGCATTGAGTATAAGGATAGACAAGTTATGCTGCAGCTTTATAGAGCTTCAGTAAGTCCACACTTGGAATATTGCATCCAGTTCTGGTCACCACACTAACCAGAAGGACGTGGATGCTTTGGAGAGGGGTGCAGAAAAGTTTTATCAGGATGTTGTCTGGTACGGGGCCTTTAGCTCTGAAGGAAGGGTTGGTTAGACTGGGTTTGTTTTCACTGGATCGCAGGAGGTTGAGGGGGTGACCTGACCGAAATGTAAAAGATTGGGAATGGCATGGATAGAGTGAGGCTTTTTCCCAGGGTGGAGGGGGTCAGTTACTCGGGGATATAGGTTCAAGAGCTGTTTGACATGGGGTGGGGGTGTGGGGAGGGGAAGTTTAAAAAAGACGTGCTGGCTAGGTTTTTCACACAAAGGGTGGTGAATGCCTGGAACATGCTGTCAGAGGGGGGTGGAAGCAGGTACATTAACAGCGTCCACCTGGACAGATACATGAATAGGAAGGAAATCGAGGGCTACAGATCCTGTAAGTGAAGACAGTTTTAGTATGGAAGGGAAAAACATGTCAGCAGAGGCTGGGAGGGCTGAAGGGCCTGGTCCTGTTCTGTATTAGTCTTTGTTCTTCTTCAACATGACTTGGTCATTTCTTCAACGCTATCCCCTGAACAATGACATTGTAGAGAATAGTGTAGAGAGAGCTTTACTGTGTCTAACCCCATGCTGTCCCTGTCCCTGGGAGTGTTTGATGGGGGGACAGTGTAGAGAGAGCTTTACTGTGTCTAACCCCATGCTGTCCCTGTCCCTGGGAGTGTTTGATGGGGGGACAGTGTAGAGAGAGCTTTACTGTGTCTAACCCCATGCTGTCCCTGTCCCTGGGAGTGTTTGATGGGGGGACAGTGTAGAGAGAGCTTTGCTGTATCTAACCCCATGCTGTCCCTGTCCCTGGGAGTGTTTGATGGGGGACAGTGTAGAGGGAGCTTTACTCTGTATCTAACCCCGTGCTGTCCCTGTCCCTGGGAGTGTTTGATGGGGGAGACAGTGTAGAGGGAGCTTTACTCTGTATCTAACCCCGTGCTGTCCCTGTCCCTGGGAGTGTTTGATGGGGGACAGTGTACAGGGAGCTTACCTCTGTATCTAACCCCGTGCTGTACCTGTCCCTGGGAGTGTTTGATGGGGGAGACAGTGTAGAGGGAGCTTTACTCTGTATCTAACCCCGTGCTGTCCCTGTCCCTGGGAGTGTTTGTTGGGGACAGTGTAGAGGGAGCTTTACTCTGTATCTAACCCCGTGCTGTCCCTGTCCCTGGGAGTGTTTGATGGGGGACAGTGTAGAGGGAGCTTTACTCTGTATCTAATCCCGTGCTGTCCCTGTCCCTGGGAGTGTTTGTTGGGGACAGTGTAGAGGGAGCTTTACTCTGTATCTAATCCCGTGCTGTCCCTGTCCCTGGGAGTGTTTGTTGGGGACAGTGTAGAGGGAGCTTTCCTCTGTATCTAACCCCGTGCTGTCCCTGTCCCTGGGAGTGTTTGATGGGGGACAGTGTAGAGGGAGCGTTACTCTGTATCTAACCCCGTGCTGTCCCTGTCCCTGGGAGTGTTTGTTGGGGGACAGTGTAGAGGGAGCTTTACTCTGTATCTAACCCCGTGCTGTCCCTGTCCCTGGGAGTATTTGATGGGGGGACAGTGTAGAGGGAGCGTTACTCTGTATCTAACCCCGTGCTGTCCCTGTCCCTGGGAGTGTTTGTTGGGGGAGTGTAGAGGGACATTTATGTTTTTTGAGAAGATTTGTAGCTCAGGTTGAGGTTCTGGATGTAAGTTTGCTCGCGGAGCTGGAAGGTCTGTTTTCAGACGTTTCGCCACCGTGCTCGGTGACATCATCAGTGAGCCTCTGGGGAAGCGCTGGTGTTCTGCCCCCCCCTTTCTATTTCTGTGTCTGGGTCTGTTACGGTGGGTGAGACCACTTCCGGATCTTTCTCCCAGAGGTTGGTAAATGGGATCCAAATCAACGTGTTTCTATCTCTGGGTTGGCATGGACGGGTTGGACTGAAGGGTCTGTTTCCCTGCTGGACATCTCTGATTGGTGGAGTTCCGGTTAGAATGCCCGGTCTTTAGGAATTCCCGTGCGTGTCTCTGTTTCGCCTGTCCAAGGATGGATGTGTTGTCCCAGTCAAACTGATGGCCCTCTCCGTCTGTGTGGAAGGAGACTAGCGATGGCGGAGTCGTGTCCTTTGGCGATGAGCTATAACCTGCTGGTTAGTTTCCTACCGGTCTGTCCGATGTAGTGTTTGTACCAGTCCTTGCAGGGTATTTTGTAAACGCTGTTCATTCTGCTGGTTGTCGGTAAGGGGCCCTTTAGCGTTCGTCAGGAGCTGTTTCGGTGCGGAGGTAGGTTTGTGGGTTCCCCATGGTGCCGAGGGGCCGGAGTAGTCTGGTCGCTATCTCCGAGATGTCTCTGATGTAGGGCAGGGTGGCTAGCGTCTCTGGGCGTGTTGTAATTTCTTGTCTGGGTTTGTTCTGTCAGACTGTTGGAGTGTGGAATTCGGTGCACCAATTCAGAACTGACCCCCTCCCCACAATCCAGTGTTGACTGTACCCCCCACCCTGGGTGAAGCCGGGATTTGGCTGCGTTGAGAGGGAATCAGACAGCGTTACTCGGTGCAATGTTTCCTGGCTGGATCAGACCTGCTAACCCAGCGATCAGTCGGAAAGGTTCAGTAGAAAGGAACAGGCAAGAATCTGATTAAAACCGGATTACCGATGTGTAAACAACTCTCCCCACCCCTTTCCCTCCTCCTTCAACAAGCTGGGTGGGAGCTCAGCCAACTACAGCCGGATCGGAAAAAATGTTTTGCTCCGTTGGTGTTCCGATTCGGGAGACTTTGGCCCGGGCGGACGCTTCCTCAGACAGAGAGAGGAATGGGGAAATTCCCCACCATGTGAATGAATGCAAGGCTTTCCGGGACTCGGAGGCCTCCCTCCTGGCTTGCCAAGGGGCGGGGCTGAGTGACCCTTCACCTGACTCCCTCCCCAAAGCCCCCCAATTTCCTGTCCCCACTCCAGCCCACCCCCCCCCCCCAACAAGTTGTTCCAGCTCGTGTTCCCGATGAACCTTTCTTGAAGCTTCATGGACGGGGATGGATTGTGTCCAGCAGAGATTTGCCGAGTTGGGCTTTGGGCCCAGTGTGAGACGTCAGCAAAGGGTGCATCATTGGGTTAGGCCTGAAGTGGATTCATGGCTCCGTAACCTCAGGACCGGCCCTTGGAGCAGGTCCATAGGAGGTTCACGAGAATGGTCCCAGGAACAAAAGGCCTAACAGATGAGGACTGTCTGGGCCAACACCCGATGGAGTTTAGAAGGATGAGGTGGGTGGGTGGGTGGGGGGGTGATCTGATTGAAACATCCAGAATACTGAATGGCCTAGACAGAGTGGATGTTGGGAAGATGTTTCCATTGGCAGGGGAGACATGGACCCGAGGGCACAGCCTTAGAGTAAAAGGAAGACCCTTTAGAGACTTCTTCATCAGGTTCGGCCTGATGAGGCCTTGTGGTAGTAATGGAGGTGGATTTGGGCCCAGTGTGGGGCCGGGCAATAGCGGTGGGGTCTGCATCACCAGGTTTGGCCTGATTAGGCCTCGTGGTAGTAGTGGAAGTGGGTTTGGGCCCAGTGCGGGGCCAGGCATCATCGGCGGAGGCTGCATCACCAGGTTAGGCCTGATGAGGCCTTGGTAATGGAGGTGGGAGATCATGTTGCGGCTGTACAGGACATTGGTTAGGCCACTGTTGGAATATTGCGTGTAATTCTGGTCTCCTTCCTATTGGAAAGATGTTGTGAAACTTGAAATGGTTCAGAAAAGATTTACAAGGATGTTCCCAGGGTTGGAGGGTTTGAGCTACAGGGAGAGGCTGAACAGGCTGGGGCTGTTTTCCCTGGAGCGTCGGAGGCTGAGGGGTGACCTTATAGAGGTTTATAAAATCATGAGGGGCATGGATAGGGTAAATAGACAAGGTCTTTTCCCTGGGGTGGGGGAGTCCAGAACTAGAGGGGCATAGGTTTAGGGTGAGGGGGGAAAGATATAAAAGAGACCTAAGGGGCAACTTTTTCACCCAGAGGGTGGTACGTGTATGGAATGAGCTGCCAGAGGAAGTGGTGGAGGGTGGTACAATGACAGCATTTAAAAGGCATCTGGATGGGGACATGAATAGGAAGGGGTTTGGAGGGACACCCATGACCTCCCAACTCCTGTTCTCAATACTCTGATCAATAAAGGCAATCTCACAGTTAAGACAAACAAAAAAAAACCAAATGATTTGATCCACACATTGAGAGGTTATCATTACAATCCAAGGTTTTCATTGGGGAGTATCCCAATTGTGAGAAATGGTCATTGGAGCCAAAACCTGCTTTCTCTCTCCACAGAGGCTGCCAGATCCACAGAGCTTCTCCTGTTGCCGGCTGGGACAAGGATGGGAGATGCCAGAACAGAAAAGGACGAAACGTTTCTGAGTCTGAACTGAACCCTCCGAGCAGGAGAGAAATCGCACTGTGGGCCAGCTCCCAACTAGGATGGGAGATGTTGACATCTACTAGTTGGATTGTCTCAAGGAGAGGATGCTACTTGTTGTACTGTGGTTGTCCGTGGGGTACGGTGTTATCACAGAGTCCTACAGCACGGAAACAGACCCTTCGGCCCATCCAGTCCGTGCTGACCCTAACCCCCAAACTAACCCAGTTCCCCCCCCTGCCTGCTCCTGGCCCATATCCCTCCAACCCTTTCCTGTCCATGTCCTTATCCAAATCCCTTTTAAATGTTGTAACTGTCTCCCCCCCCCCCCCCCCCCACTTCCTCAGGAAGGTCATTCCACACACGGACCACCCTCTGGGGAAAACAGTTGCCCCTCGTGTCTTTTTAAAATTTTTCTCTCTCACCTTAAAAAATGTGTCCGCTGATCTTGAAATTTTCCAGCCGAGGGAAAAGACACCCACCATTCACCCTCTCTGTCCCCTTCATGATTTTATAAACCTTTATAAGGTCATCCCTCAGCCTCCTACGCTCCAGGGAAACAGCCCCAGCCTACCCAGAAATCTCTCTGGAACCCTCTCCAGTTTAATAATATCCTTCCTATAACAGGGTGACCAGAACTGGACACAGTATTCCAGAAGGGGCCTCACCAATGTCCTGTACAACCTCAACATGACCTTCCCAACTCCTACACTCAAAGGGCTGAGCAATGAAGGGGAGTGTGTGAAACCCCTTCGTAACCCCCCTGTCTGTATGTGACACAAACTCCAAAGGGATGATGTCCCTGAATCCCTGGGTCCCTCTGTTCCCCAGCACCACCCAGGGCCCTACCATTAACTGTAAGAGCCCCGTCCCTGTGTGTTTTACCAAAACGCAACACCTCACATTTATCCAAATTAAACTCCATCTGCCCCTCCTCAGCCCATTGACCCAATTGATCAGGATCCCTTTGTAATCTGAGATAACCCCCTTCACTGTCCACTATCCCACCAATGTTGGTGTCGCCCACAGACTTACTAACCATGTCTCCTATATTCTCATCTGAATCATTAATATAAATGACAAACTGCAGTGGACCCAGCCCCGATCCCTGTGGGACACCGCTGGTCACATGCACAAGTAACAGGCAAAGAGTTCCAAAGAATTTTGACTCAATCGCATTGTAGATGTCCCTCCAAATCATGAAGTAATGGGCGGGAGATTTTAGAAATGTGGAATTAGCCCTTCCGTGATTGTTCCCGTAAATCCAGGATAACTCTGAGTCGGAACGACTCTTCCTGTCGGGAGATCCAAGCCCGACTCAGGATCGGGAAAGGGGTTGGGTCAAACTGGAAGGTTCCCGATGTTTCGGTGTTTCCCAGCGCTGAAGGCATCAGGGGGTCTGGAGCATTTTCAAGTTTAAATGGGTGGCCGTGGGCCAGGATTCACAGAAGCACGACTGAAGCCTTGGAAACTTCCAGAAAAAAGGAAATGTTTGTTATTCCCAATCCGCATCACCTCTCGCTCCCTATCACATCAAAAGACTTCCAAAGCGCCAATTAGCAGCGGGAGGGGCTGAGCTCTTTCTGAGGTGTCCAAACCGATCCCATGGAGTGAGCACAATGTGGGCACAATGGAGAAACTGACAGAGATCCCACACACTCGGGAGAAATCCTGTCAGTCTTAAAGGCATTAGACAGAGTCTTCAACTCCCTCAGCACTGACCCTCCGACAGTGCAGCACTCCCTCAGCGCTGACCCTCCGACAGTGTAGCACTCACTCAGCACTGACCCTCTGACAGTGCCCACTCCCTCAGTGCTGACCCTCCGACAGTGTAGCACTCACTCAGCACTGACCCTCCGACAGTGCCCACTCCCTCAGTGCTGACCCTCCGACAGTGTGGCACTCCCTCAGCACTGACCCTCCGACAGTGCGGCACTCCCTCAGCACTGACCCTCCGACAGTGCGGCACTCCCTCAGCGCTGACCCTCCGACAGTGCGGCACTCCCTCAGCACTGACCCTCCGACAGTGCGGCACTCCCTCAGCACTGACCCTCCGACAGTGCGGCACTCCCTCAGCACTGACCCTCCGACAGTGCGGCACTCCCTCAGCGCTGACCTCTGACAGTGCGGCACTCCCTCAGTTCTTAAAATCTGATGACAGTGTAAAATTGAGAGTGTCAATCTTTTATGAATTTGTCGTGATTGGAATGAGTTTAGTTGGGTGCACTTCCTAGAATCTGAGTTTTTTGATTGGGGCTTGTTAACCTGGATCAATCAGAGAGCCCTGGCTGACAGATTGAAACAGGAGGGTCCAGGGGGTTTGTGTTTACTCTGAGGCAGCTGGGTCACTGTCACAGACCCTCCACCTGTAAATAAAGGGGGATTTAGAGTTATAGAGTCATAGAGGTGTACAGCACAGAAACAGACCCTTCTGTCCAACCCGTCCATGCTGACCCAGATATCCCAACCAATCTAGTCCCACCTGCCAGCACCCGACCCATATCCCTCCAAACCCCTTCCTATTCATGTCCCCATCCAGATGCCTTTTAAATGTTGCAATTGTACCAGCCTCCACCACTTCCTCTGGCAGCTCATTCCATACACGTACCACCCTCTGGGTGAAAAAGTTGCCCCTTAGGTCTCTTTTCTATCTTTCCCCTCTCACCCTAAACCTACGCCCCTATAGTTCTGGACTCCCCCACCCCAGGGGGAAAAGACCTTGTCTATTTACCCTATCCATGTCCCTCATGATTTTATAAACCTCTATAAAGTCACCCCTCAGCCTCCGACACTCCAGGGAAAACAGCCCCAACCTGTTCAGCCTCTCCCTGTAGCTCAGATCCTCCAACCCTGGCAACATCCTTGTAAATCTTTTCTGAACCCTTTCAAGTTTCACAACATCTTTCCGATAGGAAGGAGACCAGAATTACACACAATATTCCAACAGTGGCCTAACCAATGTCCTGTACAGCCGCAACATGACCTCCCAACTCCTGTACTCAATACTCTGACCAATAAAGGAAAGCATACCAAACACTGCCTTCACTATCCTATCTACCTGTGACTCCACTTTCAAGGAGCTATGAACCTGCACTCCAAGGTCTCTTTGTTCAGCAACACTCCCTAGGACCTTACCATTAAGTGTATAAGTCCTGCTAAGATTTGCTTTCCCAAAATACAGCACCTCGCATTTATCTGAATTAAACTCCATCTGCCACTTCTCAGCCCATTGGCCCATCTGGTCCAGATCCTGTTGTAATCTGAGGTAACGCTCTTCACTGTCCACTACACCTCCAATTTTAGTGTCATCTGTAAACTTACTAACTGTACCTCTTACGTTCGCATCCAAATCATTTATGTAAATGACAAAAAGTAGAGGGCCCAGCACCGATCCTTGTGGCACTCCACTAGTCACAGGCCTCTAGTCTGAAAAACAACCCTCCACCACCACTCTCTGTCTTCTACCTTTGAGCCAGTTCTGTATCCAAATGGCTAGTTCTCCCTGTATTCCATGAGATCTAACCTTGCTAATTAGTCTCCCATCAGACTATCCCTAATCAGTCCTTGCCTTTCCAAATACATGTACATCCTGTCCCTCAGGATTCCCTCCAACAACTTGCCCACCACCGAGGTCAGGCTCACTGCTCTATAGTTCCCTGGCTTGTCTTTACCACCCTTCTTAAACAGTGGCACCACGTTTGCCAACCTCCAGTCTTCCGGCACCTCACCTGTGACTATCAATGATACAAATATCTCAGCAAGAGGCCCAGCAATCACTTCTCGAGCTTCCCACAGAGTTCTCGGGTACACCTGATCAGGTCCTGGGGATTTATCCACCTTTAACCATTTCAAGACATCCAGCACTTCCTCCTCTGTAATCTGGACATTTTGCAAGAAGTCACCATCTATTTCCCTACAGTCTATATCTTCCATATCCTTTTCCACAGTAAATACTGATGCAAAATATTCATTTAGTATCTCCCTCATTTTCTGTGGCTCCACACAAAGGCCACCTTGCTGATCTTTGAGGGGTGAAAAATGTGTTGCTGGAAAAGCGCAGCAGGTCAGGCAGCATCCAAGGATCAGGAGAATCGACGTTTCGGGCATAAGCCCTTCTTCAGGAATGAGGAAAGTGTGTCCAGCAGGCTAAGATAAAAGGTAGGGAGGAGGGACTTGGGGAGGGGCGTTGGAAATGCGATAGATGGAAGGAGGTTAAGGTGAGGGTGATAGGCCGCAGTGGGGTGGGGGGCGGAGAGGTCAGGAAGAAGATTGCAGGTTAGGAAGGCAGTGCTGAGTTCGAGGGTTGGGACTGAGACAAGGTGGGGGGAGGGAAATGAGGATATTTGAGGGGCCCTATTCTCTCCCTAGTTACCCTTTTGTCCTTAATATATTTGTAAAAACCCTTTGGATTCTCCTTAATTCTATTTGCCAAAGCTATCTCATGTCCCCTTTTTGCCCTCCTGATTTCCCTCTTAAGTATATTCCTACTGCCTTTAGAGTCTTCTAAGGATTCACTCGATCTATCCTGTCTATACCTGACATATGCTTCCTTCTTTTTCTTAACCAAACCCTCAATTTCTTTAGTCATCCAGCATTCTCTATACCTACCAGCCTTCCCTTTCACCCTGACAGGAATATACTTTCTCTGGATTCTTGTTATCTCATTCCTGAAGGCTTCCCATTTTCCAACTGGTCCCTTTACCTGCGAACATCTGCCCCCAGTCAGCTTTCGCAAGTTCTTGCCTAATATCATCAAAACTGGGGGCTTGATGACACGAGTGTGGATTTATGCCTGAATTCATTGACCTGTGAATTGCGAGACTTAGTTAATGAGTGATTTGGGAATGTGCATTGAATTCGGGACCTGATGGTTTTGGAAGTGCCTTGGGAGGGGGGGGATTCAGAAAATGGAAGAAGTTGGGATCTTTAGTGACATCATCAGCCCCCCCCCCTCTCCCTCCCCTCCCCTCCACCCCCCCCACCCCCCACAACACAGTGTGTCACCCCCAAGCCACTTTGCCAGGGAGTTCCAAATCAACATGTGACCCCCGCTCTCAACGGAGTGAGGGATCGGAAGACCGAATGGAGTCAGTGAAAGAGTGAGTGTGGAAATGAACGAGAAAATGGGCAAGAGGACGAAGGGTTGGGGCACGTTGAAGAGGAATAGGAGGGCCTAGGGCAAAGTGAACCCGCCAGGACAGGGTGAGAGAGAGAGAGAGAGGGAGCAGGAACGCGGGTTAAACCGAGCGAGAGGTGATGGTAAGGGAGACAGAGGAGGAATTATTGCCAGAGAAACTCCGGCTGAGATTCCTCGGGTGTGTCACCCGCACCAACCAACCCCGCCGCCCCGTGGCCCAATATTTCAACTCCCCCTCCCACTCTGCCGAGGACATGGAGGTCCTGGGCCTCCTTCACCGCTGCTCCCTCACCACCAGACGCCTGGAGGAAGAACGCCTCATCTTCTGCCTCGGGGCCCTCCAACCCCAGGGCATCAATGTGGACTTCACCAAGTTTCCTCATTTCCCCTCCCCCCACCTCACCCAAGTTCCAACCTTCCAGCTCAGCGCTGCCCTCGTGACCTGTCCCACCTGGACAATCTCCCTTCCCACCAATCCACTCCACCCTCCCCTCTGACCTATCACCTTTACCCCCACCTCCATCCTCCTATTCCACTCTCAACCACCTTCTCCCCATCCCCAACCCCCTCCAATTGATCTCTCAACGCCCGAGGCACACAGCCCCTTGCCTGATGAAGGGCTTATGCCCGGAACGTCGATTCTCCTGCTCCTCGGATGCTGCCTGACCTGCTGTGCTTTTCCAGCACCACACTCTCGACTCTGATCTCCAGCATCTGCAGTCCTCACTTTTTCCACGTGGATCGAGGTGGGACCAGTCACTCCCAGGGGAAACACAGAAGCAAGGGGACATTAAAGGGAGAGATTTTGCCTTCTTGAACCTCCCACCTCCCCCCGTTCGATATAATCACGGCTCATTACTTAACTCCAACCCCAATCCCACCTTCCCCTTGGTTGCATCTCAATCAATTCCAGTCGATTTATTGTGCATGAGATCCCAATTCATTTACCCGCTCAGGGTGTGTCACTGGCTGCATCAGTGGCTATTGCGTGTCCCTAATTGCCCCTTGAGAAGGTGAAGTCTTCCCTTAATGAAGGGGCAGCGCTCCAAAAGGTCGTGATTTCAATAAACCTGTTGGACTATAACCTGGTGATTTCTTCCTTCCTGACCCCCTGCAGTCCATGTGCTGTAGGGTAGACCCACAATGTCCCTGAGGGAGGGAATCCCAGGATTCTGACCCAGGAAGGAACGGCCGATAGATTTCCAAATCGGGATGGTCAGGGGCTCAGAGGGGAACTTGTGGGGGGGTGGGGGGTGTTCCCATGTACCTGCTGCCCCTTGTCCTTCTAGATGGAAGTGGCCGTGGGTTTGGAAGGTGCTGCCCGAGGGTCTTGGGTCAATCCATGATTCTACCCCGAAGCACTCAGCCGGAAAATCCTTGATAGTGGAGTACAACGTCTTCGCCCATGACCAACGGCACTGTCCAAGTGACCCACAATTCCCTGTTTTCTCTCGATCTCCCTTTGTTGAATCGTGTCATTATGTGGGTAATCTTTAGGCACTGCTCCACAGTCGGTAGGATCTTGGAAGATGACCGTGGATTTTGTGGCCCACTTCTTTCTGGGATGTCGGTTATCAGATCCTGGGGATTTATCAGCCTTCAATCCCATCAATTTCTCCAACTCCCTCTCTCCACGGAAACAGACTTCCTTCCATCCCTCTCTCTCTGTCTTCCCTGTCATTCCTGGGATATTATTTGGGTCGCCATTTGAAGCAAAGTACACATTTAGTTTTTGCAGCCAGTGTTTTGCTGTACATTATAAATTGCTCCTGTTTCTGTCTGAGATAGAGAAATGTACCATACACTCTGCGGGCCAACCCGTCCATGCTGACCCAGATATCCCAACCTAATCCAGTCCCACCTGCCAGCACCCGGCCCATATCCCCCCAAACCCTTCCTATCCATGTCCCCATCCAGATGCCTTTTAAATGCTGTCATTGTACCAGCCTCCAACACTTCCTCTGGCAGCTCATTCCATACACGTACCACCCTCTGGGTGAAAAAGTTGCCCCTTAGGTCTCTTTTATATCTTTCCCCTCTCAACCTAAACCTATGTCCCTCTAGTTCTGGACTCCCCCACCCCCAGGGAAAAGACCTTGTCTATTTACCCTATCCATGCCCCTCATGATTTTATAAATCTCTATAAGGTCACCCCTCAGCCTCCGACGCTCCAGGGAAAACAGCCCCAGCCTGTTCAGCCTCTCCCTGTAGCTCAGACCCTCCAACCCTGGCAACATCCTGGGAAATCTTAAGGATTGTCTTTGGCACATTTTGTGCGCCAGTCGCATGGTTTCTTTTTTTTCCTGTTTGATTCTGAGCAGAGAGAATGAGTGAGAGTGAGGGACCAAGAAACAGACAATACTGGAGAGAGAGAGAGAGACAGAGAGAAAGAGAGAGAGAGACAGGCAGATGGAAATACATGTGGTAGATTAGATGGGAACAGCAACAGAAAGATGCAGTGAGGGAGCACCTGAGAGATAGAGACACGAGAGAGAGATAGAGAGAAATAGACAGAGAGAGAGAGAGATAGAGAGAGGGAGAGAGAGAGAAATAGACAGAGAAAGATGAAGAGAGAGAGAGAAGGAGAGAGGGAAAGATAGAGAAAGAGAGAGGGAGAGAAATAGACAGAGAGAGAGAAATAGACAGAGAGAGATGGAGAGAGAGAGAGAGGGAGAGAGGGAGAGATAGAGAAAGAGAGAGGGAGAGAGAGGGAGAAAAATATAGACAGAGAGAGAGAAATAAACAGATGGAGAGATGGAGAGAGAGAGAGAGGGAGAGAGGGAGAGATAGAGAAAGAGGGAGAGAGAGTGGGAGATGGAGAGAAAGAAAGAGAAATAGAGAGAGATAGAGCTAGAGAAAGAAATAGACAGAGAGAGAGAAATAGAAAGATAGCGAGAGAAAGAAGTGCAAAGAGAGAGACATGGCGACAGAGGTCAGTGAAGAGACTACACAGAGAAAACAAGAGAGACATTGCCAGTGTGAGAGAGAGAGAGAGAGAGAGACGGAGAGACACAGACATCGAGCAGAAGATAAAGACTGACAGAGAAACAAAGACACCGAGGAAGGAGACAGAGAGAGAGGGATGTGAGTGCGTGTGTGAGAGAGAGAGAGAGAGAGAGGTTGCTGAAACAAACGATACATATTCAGGGCTTGAGCCAATGTGACTCTGTGCAATGTGCTGTCTGACCAGCAGAGGGGGCAAGCTGCCAACTCAGGCACCACACACTCAACAGGACCAAGAATCACAGGCACAGATCACTGGGGGAGGGGGGTAAAGGGTTAATCCCCTCCACTAGGAACAGGCTGCCCTGTGTCTGTCACTGGGGGAGGAGGTGGGTAAGGGGTTAATCTCCTTCACTAGGAACAGGCTGCCCGGTTCTGGATTAGTGGTGCTGGAAGAGCACAGCAGTTCAGGCAGCATCAAAGTAGCTTCGAAATCGACGTTTTGGGCAAAAGCCCTTTATCAGGAAACTGGGGGGGGGGGTAAAGGGTTAATCCCCTTCACTAGGAACAGGCTGCCCTGTGTTTGTGACTGGGGGAGGGGGGTAAAGGATTAATCCCCTTCACTAGGAACAGGCTGCCCTGTGTTTGTAACTGGGGGAGGAGGTGGGTAAAGGGTTAATCCCCTTCACTAGGAACAGGCTGCCCTGTGTCTGTAACTGGGAGGGAGGAGGTGGGTAAAGGGTTAATCCCCTTCACTAGGAACAGGCTGCCCTGTGTCTGTCACTGGGGGAGGAGGTGGGTAAAGGGTTAATCCCCTTCACGAGGAACAGGCTGCCCTGTGTTTGTAACTGAGGGAGGAGGAGGGTAAAGGGTTAATCCCCTTCTCTAAGAACAGTCTGCCCTGTGTCTGTAACTGGGGGAGGAGGTGGTGGGTAAAGGGTTAATCCCCTTCACTAGCAACAAGCTATTTGGTGTCTGTCACTAAGGGAGGAGGAGGGTAAAGGGTTAATCCCCTTCGCTAGGAACAGGCTGCCCTGTCTCTGTCACTGGGGAGTGGCAGTAGAAGAGGTTAATGTTCCCACTGAGTATCTATAAACTAATTGCAGGCCAGGGGAATTGGAGTTCTGCCCTGTTGCTCTCTCTCCTTTCCCTGTCTCTCATTGTCGGAGTGAATATCCTGTCTCTCTCTCTCTCTCAATGTGCGTTCAATCTATTGAGCAATAGAAGCCAGTAAGTGAGAGAGAGGCAGGGATCACTGGTGAGTTCCCAGAATATCAACTGGCTCGTTTCCATTTTGATTAGACTGGCTGGGAGGGACACAATCCCAGAACCCTCTTATTGTCCAGGGAAGGGGAAGGCAAGGAGG
>NC_092772.1:49421612-49481612 GCF_047496795.1 Chiloscyllium punctatum
GAGTCCATCTACCTGCCCTACGCACTCCAGCTCCAATACTACCCAGGTAAGGATTGCGGGAAGGGAGGCTCTTCAGCAATGTGGGGCGGCGCAGAAGTGGCTGTCTCCCCGTTGGTGGGGGAGGGGGGTGGGTTTTATTTTTCCTGGTGGTGGGGGGGGCGGGCGAAGAGCTAGCCCCGACAGGATCTGACCCCCTCAGGAACGTCACCCACTCCACCCTCACACCCCCCCGCCCCCCCCCCCCCCCCACACACACACCCAACCCTGAAAGGTAGCGAGAAACGGGCGTGCGTGCTCCCCCCGCGATGCCACCGCAGCCCATCGGCTTGCCCCAGTCCCGCGGGGCGGAAACCGAGAGACCCTTCACCCCCACCCGTCTGTGCTGACCCCGGTTTCTCTGAGCTGAGCTGGGCGGGTGGGGGGTTTGAGGGGGACGGGGGTTGGGAGGTGAGGGAGGGGATGTTTGTGGATGTGGTGCCAACCCAGCGGGTAGTCGGCTTTGTTCCTGGATGGTGCGACTCTGTGTTTCTTGGGTGGCGGCAGAGACAGGAGAAGGGGAGAGTTATTGCACGCCTGGGGTCAGAGGTAATCCGTGTCAGAGTTCAGGTCACCCCTTCCCCCCCCCCCAACCCCCCCACCGAGGGCACTGGAAACCTTGTGATTTGACCTCAGGAACGGGCTAGGGGGGATGGAGCAGGGGAGCTGAGTGAGGTGAGACTAAACAAGAGGATCATGGAGACAGAGCAACAACGTGAGAATGACAGAGAGAGAGAGAGAGATAGAGAGAGTGGGGGGAGAGAGAGAGAGAGGGACAGAGAGAAAGGGAGATAGAGGAAGAGAGGGGGAGAGAGAGTGGGGGGAGAGAGAGAGAGAGATGGATAGAGAGAAAGGGAGATAGAGGAAGAGAGAGGGGGAGAGAGAGAGAGCGAGAGAGGAAGAGAGGGAGAGAGAAAGGGAGAGAGAGGAAGAGGGAGAGAGAAAGAGAGGGAGAGAGAGGAGGAGAGGGAGAGGGAGAGAGAGAGGGAATGATAGGGAAAGGGTGAGAGAGAGGGAGGGAAGAAGGAATAGAGAGAGGGAGGGAAGGAGAGAGAAAGAGAAGGAGGGACAGGGAGTGGGAGACAGGGATAGAGAGAAAGAGAGGGAGAGATAGAGGGAGAGAGAGAGAAAAAAAGTGACGGAGAGGGAGAGAGGAAGTGAAGGAGTGATAATTCAAGAGAGAGAGGGATTGAGAGACGGAGGGAGAGAGAAAAAAGAGAGAGTGATAAGGAGAGAGAGAGGGACAGAGAAAGGGAGGGGGAAGAAAGAGAGGCAGTGAAAGGGAGTGGGAGAGAGGAATAGAGAGAGGGAGGGAGAGAGAAAGAGAGGGATGTGAAAGAGCAGCGAGTTGAGGAAGAGGGTGAGGCAGAGTCTGTAACGAGATCAGACGGGGGCCCTCAGAGTATCAGAGCTCCCAGACTGGGGGCTGTTACCCTGGGTCCAAACAGGGAGCCCTGGCTGACAGGTCTGGGTAGGCTCCTGTTCACTCCGAGCTGGCCTCTGAGGGAGCTGGGTCACTAAGAGGGAGTGGAAATAAAAGGGGGACTTGGTGATGGGAGATCGGCTTTGGGGTGGAGTAAGTTCAACAGAGATAGGGAGGGTCAGAAAGAGAGAGAGGGAAAGCAGCAGGAAACATTAGAGAGAGGGAAAGGTGGGGCTGAGGGCTACAGAGATGGAGCGAGAAAGTAGGAACAGGAGGGACAGAGAGAGAGAGGGGGACAGCAAACGAGAAAGAGAGAGACACAGAGAGAGAGAGAGAGGGACAGCAAACGAGAAAGAGAGAGAGACACACAGAGACACAGAGAGAGAGAGAGAGAGAGAGAGAGGGACAGCAAACGAGAAAGAGAGAGACACACACAGAGAGACAGAGAGAGAGAGAGGGACAGCACACGAGAAAGAGAGACACACACAGAGACAGAGAGAGAGAGAGGGACAGCAAATGAGAAAGAGAGAGAGAGACACACACAGAGAGACAGAGAGAGAGAGAGGGACAGCACACGAGAAAGAGAGACACACACACAGAGACACAGAGAGAGAGAGAGAGAGAGGGACAGCACACGAGAAAGAGAGAGAGACACACAGAGACACACAGAGAGAGAGAGGGACAGCAAACGAGAAAGAGACAGAGACACACAGAGAGAGAGAGAGAGAGAGAGAGGGACAGCAAATGAGAAAGAGAGAGAGACACACAGAGAGACAGAGAGAGAGAGAGGGACAGCAAATGAGAAAGAGAGAGAGAGACACAGAGAGAGAGAGAGAGAGGGACAGCAAACGAGAAAGAGAGAGAGAGACACAGAGAGAGAGAGAGAGAGGGACAGCAAATGAGAAAGAGAGAGAGACACAGAGAGAGAGAGAGAGAGGGAGGGACAGCAAACGAGAAAGAGAGAGAGAGACACAGAGAGAGAGAGAGAGAGGGACAGCAAACGAGAAAGAGAGAGAGACACAGAGAGAGAGAGAGAGAGGGAGGGACAGCAAACGAGAAAGAGAGACACACACACAGAGACAGAGAGAGAGAGAGAGAGGGACAGCACACGAGAAAGAGAGAGAGAGACACAGAGAGAGAGAGAGAGAGAGAGGGACAGCAAACGAGAAAGAGAGAGAGACACAGAGAGAGAGAGAGAGAGGGAGGGACAGCAAACGAGAAAGAGAGAGACACACAGAGAGACACAGAGAGAGAGAGAGACAGCAAACGAGAAAGAGAGAGAGAGAGACAGACAGCAAACGAGAGAGAGAGACACAGAGAGAGAGAGAGAGGGACAGCAAATGAGAAAGAGAGAGAGACACACAGAGAGACAGAGAGAGAGAGGGACAGCAAACGAGAAAGAGAGAGAGACACACAGAGAGACAGAGAGAGAGAGGGACAGCAAACGAGAAAGAGAGAGAGACACACAGAGACACAGAGAGAGAGAGAGGGACAGCACTCGAGAAAGAGAGAGAGACACACACAGAGAGACAGAGAGAGAGAGAGAGAGAGAGAGAGAGGGACAGCAAACGAGAGAGAGAGAGAGAGAGAGGGACAGCAAATGAGAGAGAGAGACAGAGAGAGAGAGAGAGAGGGACAGCAAACGAGAAAGAGAGAGAGAGACAGAGAGAGACACAGAGAGAGAGAGAGAGGGACAGCAAATGAGAGAGAGAGACACAGAGAGAGAGAGAGAGGGACAGCAAACGAGAAAGAGAGAGAGACACACAGAGAGACACAGAGAGAGAGAGAGAGGGACAGCAAATGAGAGAGAGAGACAGAGAGAGAGAGAGAGGGACAGCAAACGAGAAAGAGAGAGAGACACACAGAGAGACACAGAGAGAGAGAGAGAGGGACAGCAAATGAGAGAGAGAGACACAGAGAGAGAGAGAGAGGGACAGCACACGAGAAAGAGAGAGAGACACACAGAGACAGAGAGAGAGAGAGAGAGAGAGGGACAGCAAACGAGAGAGACAGAGAGAGAGAGACAGACAGCAAACGAGAAAGAGAGAGAGACACACAGAGAGACACAGAGAGAGAGAGAGAGAGAGAGGGACAGCAAACGAGAAAGAGAGAGAGACACATAGAGAGACACAGAGAGAGAGAGAGACAGCAAACGAGAAAGAGAGAGAGAGAGAGAGAGAGGAAAAGATGGAGAGACAGAGATGGATAGAAAGAGGGCGACAGAGAGAGATAGAGACAGAGACAGAGCAGGAGAGGTGTGAGTGCTTGCTTTACACCTGGATCTCAGTATCGCGGGGAAGGCCTGGGGTACTGTTTATTGGGGTCAGGTACCACCCGAAACAAGATTTCCAGTCAGACTGCAGCAGACAGGCGGAGGAGGTCACAGAATGGCTATTTATTTAAAAACTCAGACCGGCACGATACAGAGACCAACCACCCTCAGCACTGACCCTCCGACAGTGTCCTCTCCCTCAGCACTGACCCTCCGACAGTGCCCACTCCCTCAGCACTGACCCTCCGACAGTGCCCACTCGCTCAGCACTGACCCTCCGACGGTGCCCACTCCCTCAGCACTGACCCTCCGACAGTGCCCACTCGCTCAGCACTGACCCTCCGACAGTGCCCACTCCCTCAGCACTGATCCTCCGACAGTGCCCACTCCCTCAGCACTGACCCTCCGACAGTGCCCACTCCCTCAGCACTGACCCTCCGACAGTGCCCACTCGCTCAGCACTGACCCTCCGACAGTGCCCACTCCCTCAGCACTGACCCTCCGACAATGCCCACTCCCTCAGCACTGACCCTCCGACAGTGCCCACTCCCTCAGCACTGACCCTCCGACAGTGCGGAGCTCCCTCAGCACTGACCCTCCGACAGTGCCCACTCCCTCAGCACTGACCCTCCGACAGTGCGGTGCACCCTCAGCACTGACCCTCTGACGGTGCCCACTCCCTCAGCACCGACCCTCCGACAGTGCCCACTCCCTCAGCACTGACCCTCTGACGGTGCCCACTCCCTCAGCACTGACCCCCTGACAGTGCGACTCTCCCTCTGCACTGACCCTCCGACAGTGCCCACTCCCTCAGCACTGACCCTCAGACATTGTGGCACTCCCTCAGCACTGACCCACTGAGAGTGCCCACTCCCTCAGCACTGACCCCCAGACAGTGCGGCACTCCCTCAGCACTGACCCTCTGACAGTGTAGCACTCCCTCAGCACTGACCCTCCGACAGTGCGGTACTCCCTCAGCACTGACCCTCTGACAGTGCCCACTCCCTCCGCACTGACCCTCAGACATTGTGGCACTCCCTCAGCACTGACCGACTGAGAGTGCCCACTCCCTCAGCACTGACCCCCTGACAGTGCCCACTCCCTCAGCACTGACCCACTGACAGTGCCTACTCCCTCAGCACTGACCCACCGACAGTGCGGTACTCCCTCAGCACTGACCCTCCGACAGTGCGGCACTCCCTCAGCACTGACCCTCCGACAGTGCCCACTCCCTCAGCACTGACCCTCTGACAGTGCCCACTCCCTCAGCACTGACCCTCCGACACTGACCACTCCCTCAGCACTGACCCTCTGAAAATGCCCACTCCCTGAGCACTGACCCTCCGACAGTGCCCACTCCCTCAGCACTGACCCTCCGACAGTGCCCACTCCCTCAGCACTGACCCTCCGACAGTGCCCATTCCCTCAGCACTGACCCTCCGACAGTGCCCACTCCCTCAGCACTGACCCTCCGACAGTGCCCACTCCCTCAGCACTGACCCTCCGACAGTGCCCACTCCCTCAGCACTGACCCCCTGACAGTACGGCACTCCCTCAGCACTGACCCACTGACAGTGCCGCACTCCTTCAGCACTGACCCTCCGACAGTGCCCATTCCCTCAGCACTGACCCTCCGACAGTGCGGCACTCCCTCAGCACTGACCCTTCGACATTGCCCACTCCCTCAGCACTGACCCTCCGACACTGACCACTCCCTCAGCACTGACCCTCTGAAAATGCCCACTCCCTGAGCACTGACCCTCTGACAGTGCCCACTCGCCTCAGGACTGACCCTCTGACAGTGCCCACTCCCTCCGCACTGACCCTCCGACAGTGCCCACACCCTCAGCACTGATCCTCCTACAGTGCCCACTCCCTCAGCACTGACCCTCCGACAGTGCCCACTCCCTCAGCACTGACCCACCGACAGTGCCCACTCCCTCAGCACTGACCCTCCGACAGTGCCCACTCCCTCAGCACTGACCCTCCGACAGTACGGTGCTCCCTCAGCCCGTGTCTGAAAGGTGGCAGAGCTCTGTGTGTGCCTGTGCTAGTGCGGTTGGCAGTGTCGCCCCTGAGCAGGGTGCGTTGCCCTCGTAGCCGGGAGAGTGATGGGTGATGGTGTACGAATCACGTTTCTGCTAAATGCAGTTTCTACACAGACAGACACGTGAAATCTCAGTGGGGGTTTTCCAGTGTACTGCGGCTGAGTTCCCCAAAATCTGAGACCCCTTGTTACTGTTCGACAATGCACTACCAGACAGTGCAGGCCCAGCACTGTCAACATCTCTCCACTTTCCAAATTCCCCTTGCGTTTGCTGAGTTAGTTTATTGCGCATATCTGTTCTCACATCAACTGAGGTAGTCAGGGTTCAACAAGATAGGGTGACAAACAGTGCATGGTCTCCCCCCCACCCCACCCCAAACACTCCCAGGACAGGGACAGCACGGGGTTAGATACAGAGTAAAGCTCCCTCTACACTGTCTTCCCCCATCAAACACTCCCAGGGACAGGGACAGCACGGGGTTAGATACAGAGTAAAGTTCCTTCTATACTGTTGCCCCAGCAAACACTCCCAGGGACAGGGACAGCACGGGGTTAGATACAGAGTAAAGCTCCCTCTACACTGTCCCCCATCAAACACTCCCAGGGACAGGGACAGCACGGGGTTAGATACAGAGTAAAGCTCCTTCTACACTGTTGCCCCAGCAAACACTCTCGGGGACAGGGACAGCACAGGGTTAGATACAGGGTAAAGCTCCCTGTACACGGTCCCCCATCAAACACTCCCAGGGACAGGGACAGCACGGGGGTAGATACAGAGTAAAGCTCCCTCTACATTGTCTTCCCCCATCAAACACTCCCAGGACAGGGACAACATGGGGTTAGATACAGAGTAAAGCTCCCTCTACACTGTCCCCTATCAAACACTCCCAGGGACAGGGACAGGGACAGCACGGGGGTAGATACAGAGTAAAGCTCCCTCTACACTGTCCCCCCCCATCAAACACTCCCAGGGACAGGGACAGCTCGGAGTTAGAAACAGAGTAAAGCTCCCTCTACACTGTCCCCCCATCCCAGGGACAGGGACAGCATGGGGTTAGATACAGAGTAAAGGTCTCTCTGCACTGTCCCCCCATCCCAGGACCAAGAGGGCATGGGGTTAGATACAGATAAAGCTCCCTCTGCACTCTCCCCCCCATCCCAGGGACAGGGAGAGCACAGGGCTGGATAGAGACACCGGGGGAGATCGCTGGCAGGTGCTGGGGAGAGTTGCAGTTTAACCCCTTGCTCTCCCTCTCTCTCTCTCTCTCTCTCTCTCTCCCGCGCTCCCCTTTACCACACTTGGTCATCACTTCTGAGAAACTGCCTGATCGTTTGTAGGTAAACGCTCAAATTTGACAGGCACTGTTCTGAGGCTGTGGTGACATATGCAAATCAGAGTTAAATGCATCTTCCCTTGGTGCCTTCAACAAACTGATGCTGATAATTGGGAACTCAGTCACGGCTGACTGAACGCAATACTCGAGGAAATTGTTCTCAACAGATGAGATTTGAGTCACATTGTGCATCTTGCTTCTCATTTGACCTCAGTCCAACTCACTCTCCAAACAGCGTTGTCCCCAATCCCAGTTTCCCACCCCCCCCCAGGTATTTCGGATTGCCACACATTGTCAATTTTGACTTGTCTCCCCATATCTCTCCTCTCAAGCCGCACCCTCCCTTTTCGTTGGTCCTACACTCCCTTTGCTCATCCACTGTTTGGCTCTCGCTAGCCCCTCAAGTCCCTCAAAACCTCAACACGCTCGACACCATCCAGGGACAAAGCACCGCCCGCTGGATTGGCCCCATACACACAAACATCCCCTCCCTCCCCCCACTGACCCTCAGTAACTGCAGTGTGTACCATCCCCTCCTCCCCCCACCGACCCTCAGTAACAGCAGTGTGTACCATCCCCTCCCTCCCCCCACCGACCCTCAGTAACTGCAGTGTGTACCATCCCCTCCCTCCCCCCACCGACCCTCAGTAACTGCAGTGTGTACCATCCCCTCCCTCCCCCCACCGACCCTCAGTAACTGCAGTGTGTACCATCCCCTCCCTCCCCCCCCACCGACCCTCAGTAACAGCAGTGTGTACCATCCCCTCCCTCCTCCCACCGACCCTCAGTAACTGCAGTGTGTACCATCCCCTCCCTCCCCCCACCGGCCCTCAGTAACAGCAGTGTGTACCATCCCCTCCCTCCTCCCACCGACCCTCAGTAACTGCAGTGTGTACCATCCCCTCCCTCCCACCCCACCGACCCTCAGTAACAGCAGTGTGTACCATCCCCTCCCTCCCCCCACCGGCCCTCAGTAACAGCAGTGTGTACCATCCCCTCCCTCCCCCACCGACCCTCAGTAACAGCAGTGTGTACCATCCCCTCCCTCCCCCCCACCGACCCTCAGTAACAGCAGTGTGTACCATCCCCTCCCTCCCCCCACCGGCCCTCAGTAACAGCAGTGTGTACCATCCCCTCCCTCCCCCACCGACCCTCAGTAACAGCAGTGTGTACCATCCCCTCCCTCCCCCACCGACCCTCAGTAACAGCAGTGTGTACCATCCCCTCCCTCCCCCCACCGACCCTCAGTAACAGCAGTGTGTACCATCCCCTCCCTCCCCCCCCCACCGACCCTCAGTAACAGCAGTGTGTACCATCCCCTCCCTCCCCCACCGACCCTCAGTAACTGCAGTGTGTACCATCCCCTCCCTCCCCTCACCGACCCTCAGTAACTGCAGTGTGTACCATCCCCTCCCTCCCCCCACCGACCCTCAGTAACAACAGTGTGTACCATCCCCTCCCTCCCCCCACCGACCCTCAGTAACTGCAGTGTGTACCATCCCCTCCCTCCCCCCCCACCGACCCTCAGTAACAGCAGTGTGTACCATCCCCTCCCTCCCCCCACCGACCCTCAGTAACAGCAGTGTGTACCATCCCCTCCCTCCCCCCACCGACCCTCAGTAACAGCAGTGTGTACCATCCCCTCCCTCCCCCCACCGACCCTCAGTAACAGCAGTGTGTACCATCCCCTCCCTCCCCCCACCGACCCTCAGTAACAGCAGTGTGTACCATCCCCTCCCTCCCCCCACCGACCCTCAGTAACTGCAGTGTGTACCATCCCCTCCCTCCCCCCACCGACCCTCAGTAACAGCAGTGTGTACCATCCCCTCCCTCCCCCCACCGACCCTCAGTAACAGCAGTGTGTACCATCCCCTCCCTCCCCCCCCCACCGACCCTCAGTAACTGCAGTGTGTACCATCCCCTCCCTCCCCCCACCGACCCTCAGTAACAGCAGTGTGTACCATCCCCTCCCTCCCCCCCCACCGACCCTCAGTAACAGCAGTGTGTACCATCCCCTCCCTCCCCCCACCGACACTCAGTAACAGCAGTGTGTACCATCCCCTCCCTCCCCCCACCGACCCTCAGTAACTGCAGTGTGTACCATCCCCTCCCTCCCCCCACCGACCCTCAGTAACTGCAGTGTGTACCATCCCCTCCCTCCCCCCACCGACCTCAGTAACTGCAGTGTGTACCATCCCCTCCCTCCCCCCACCGACGCTCAGTAACAGCAGTGTGTACCATCCCCTCCCTCCCCCCCCCACCGACCCTCAGTAACTGCAGTGTGTACCATCCCCCCCCTCCCCCCACCGACGCTCAGTAACTGCAGTGTGTACCATCCCCTCCCTCCCCCCCACCGACCCTCAGTAACTGCAGTGTGTACCATCCCCTCCCTCCCCCCACCGACCCTCAGTAACTGCAGTGTGTACCATCCCCTCCCTCCCCCCACCGACGCTCAGTAACTGCAGTGTGTACCATCCCCTCCCTCCCCCCACCGACCCTCAGTAACAGCAGTGTGTACCATCCCCTCCCTCCCCCACCGACCCTCAGTAACTGCAGTGTGTACCATCCCCTCCCTCCCCCACCGACCCTCAGTAACTGCAGTGTGTACCATCCCCTCCCTCCCCCCACCGACCCTCAGTAACTGCAGTGTGTACCATCCCCTCCCTCCCCCCCACCGACCCTCAGTAACTGCAGTGTGTACCATCCCCTCCCTCCCCCCCCGACCCTCAGTAACTGCAGTGTGTACCAGCTACAAGATGCCCTGCAGAAACTCACCAAAGACCCTCAGGCAGCACCTTCCAAACCCACGGCCACTTCCATCTAGAAGGACAAGGGGCAGCAGGTACATGGGAACACCCCCCCCCCCCCGCTGCTAGTTCCCCTCCGAGTCCCTCCCCATCCTGACTTGGAAATCTATCGGCCGTTCCTTCCTGGGTCAGAATCCTGGGATTCCCTCCCTCAGGGACATTGTGAATGCGATAAAGTGATGCCCAAATATTGAAACATTGAAAGTAGGACCAGAAAAGGTCATTCTTCCCATCGATCCCACTCCACCATTCAATTGGATCGTGGCTGACCCTCCATCTCAGTTCCCCCCCCCCCCACCAACAACCCTCCTTCGATTCCCAGGAACTGTCTCTGCACGGATTCTGAAAGACATTCAATTTCCCAGGGCTCCCCCTCTCTCTCTGGGTGAGAACATCCCATTTCATCTCAGTCACCTTTAGACCTCGAGCCCCCACCCCCCCCCCCCCCTCACCAGCCCTGGACTCCCCCTCCCCCCTCCCCCCGTTCATTGGGAGCATCCTGAGCTCCGGTGAATGTATTCCGAACCGATCTGATCTCGCCTCATCCATCAGTCCCGGGATTCAGTCTGGGAAACCCTTCGACGCCCTCCCCTCGTCAGAACATCCTCCCTCCCTCAGATAAGGGGACACCCCCCACCCCCGAAAATCGTACGGACAACAGTCCGAGGGGCGACCTCATTAATGGCCGCTTCGCTCGATGATGTCTGTGTTGCTTGGCAGAGGTTGTGTGGGGGCAGTCCCTGCCTTTGTGCTGGCTGGTCAAATCAAAACCCATTGAAGTAACACTCAGGTGTGCAAAACCTTTATCATTCAACCCCCTCCCAGAGTCCCCACCCCACCCCAAATTCCACCATTTATCATTGATTATTGCTCCTTCCCTTTCCATCAGTCACATAGCACCCCAGAAACCTGTCTAGACTTCTTCCGATCTCACTCAGACTCCTTTCGGGATTGTGACACAGTATTGTGATACTGTAAGAAACCAACAATGCGATTTTGAGGCAGCGCCCGTTAGTTTTATCTTGTGAGAGACTGGGTTGAGATCGATTTCTTCGGAGCACTTACTGACCTTGTTTGAGGTTTAAGAGATTTGTCACTGTTTACAGACTGAGGTAGTTTATTCATCATCGAAGCTAAAACCCCATCAAACACGCCCAGTACAGGACAGCACGGGGTTAGATACAGAGTAAAGCTCCCTCTGCACTGTCTTCCCCCCCCCCCCATCAAACACTCCCAGGACAGGGACAGCACGGGGTTAGATACAGAGTAAAGCTCCCTCTACAGTGTCCCTCCATCAAACACTCCCAGGGACAGGGACAGCACAGGGTTAGATACAGAGTAAAGCTGCCTCTACACTGTCCCCCCCATCAAACACGCCCAGTACAGGACAGCACGGGGTTAGATACAGAGTAAAGCTCTCTCTGCACTGTCCCCCCATCAAACACTCCCAGGACAGGGACAGCTCCCTCTACACTGTCTCCCCATCAAACACTCCCAGGACAGGGACAGCACGGGGTTAGATACAGAGGAAAGCTCTCTCTACACTGTCCCCCCATCAAACACTCCCAGGGACATGGACAGCACGGGGTTAGATACAGAGGAAAGCTCTCTCTACACTGTCCCCCCATCAAACACTCCCAGGGACATGGACAGCACGGGGTTAGATACAGAGTAAAGCTCCCTCTACACTGTCCCCCCATCAAACACTCCCAGGGACATGGACAGCACGGGGTTAGATACAGAGTAAAGCTCCCTCTACACTGTCCCCCCATCAAACACTCCCAGGGACAGGGACAGCACGGGGTTAGATACAGAGTAAAGCTCCCTCTATACTGTCCCCCATCAAACACTCCCAGGGACAGGGACAGCAGTGGGTTAGATACAGAGTAAAGCTCCCTCTATACTGTCCCCCATCAAACACTCCCAGGGACAGGCACAGCACAGGGTGAGATACAGAGTAAAACTCTCTCTACACTGTCCCCCATCAAACACTCCCACGACAGGGACAGCACGGGGTTAGATACAGAGTAAAGCTCCCTCTACACTGTCCCCCCATCAAACACTCCCACGACAGGGACAGCACGGGGTTAGATACAGAGTTAAGCTCCCTCTACACTGTCCCCCCATCAAACACTCCCATGACAGGGACAGCACGGGGTTAGATACAGAGTTAAGCTCCCTCTACACTGTCCCCCCATCAAACACTCTCACGACAGGGACAGCACGGGGTTAGATACAGAGTTAAGCTCCCTCTACACTGTCCCCACCATCCCAGGACAGGGGGTAAGATACAGAGTAAAGCTCCCTCTACACTGTCCCCCCATCACACACTCCCAGGGACAGGGACAACACGGGGTTAGATACAGAGTAAAGCTCCCTCTACACTGTCCCCCCATCAAACACTCCCAGGGACAGGGACAACACGGGGTTAGATACAGAGTAAAGCTCCCTCTACACTGTCCCCCCATCAAACACTCCCAGGGACAGGGACAGCACGGCATTAGATACAGAGTAAAGCTCCCTCTACACTGTCCCCCCATCAAACACTCCCAGGGACAGGGACAGCACGGCATTAGATACAGAGTAAAGCTCCCTCTACACTGTCCCCCCATCAAACACTCCCAGGGACAGGGACAGCACGGCATTAGATACAGAGTAAAGCTTCCTCTACACTGTCGGGTATTGGGGTTTCAATAGCAAGCCAGGAGATGGAAGGGAGAGGTTTGCATTCCTGTAGCGCCTCAGGACTGACAAAACACTGTCGCCAGCTCCCCTTCATCATCCCTCACGGGGTGGGGGGGCAAGTGAGCGGGTGAGGGTTTGGGTTAGACATCTCCACCCCACCGCCACACCTCGGGATTGGGGGGGGGGGGGGGGGGGGGAGGAGGTCCTCCCTCGGGCTGCTGACCTTGTGCTTTTCTCCCACCCACCCCCCCCCCCCCGCCCCAGGTGTGAGCCAGCCCTGCCTGCCGCACTCGGCGTTCCCAGTGTGCCCCGTGCCGACACACCCCGTGACCCTCGGAGGCGTCCCCCGGGAATTCCGGCCTGGGCCCTGCCACCTCGCCCGTTCGCAGGAGGAGCTGCTGGCCTCCGACATCGCCATGGCGACCAGGCAGGATGAAGATGGTGACACGTGAGTCAGGGCCTCCCCCCCCCCTCCTCCTCCTCCTCTCTTGGGGTTTCAGGGATAAGGAGGGTCTTGGCTGCTCTCTCTCTCTCTTGACGGGTGGGCCGGGGAGGGGTGGTGGGAGGGGCCGATCGCCCACACAACACCCTCCAAATGACAGCCTGGCGCCTAGGCCCTGGGCTGGATTTGAGGCCTACTTCGAAAGAGTGTGTAAACAGGCCCTTCGGCCCAACAAGTCCTACTGAGCCCCCCGAACAGTAACCCGCCCAGAACCCATACTCTACATTAACCCCTGACTGAGGCATCCTAACGTGCACATCCCTGGACACTATGGGACAATTTCCCATGACCAATCCACCCTAACCTGCACATCCCTGGACACTATGGGACAATTTCCCATGGCCAATCCACCCTAACCTGCACATCCCTGGGCACTATGGGACAATTTCCCATGACCAATCCACCCTAACCTGCACATCCCTGGGCACTATGGGACAATTTCCCATGGCCAACCCACCTTAACCTGCACATCCCTGGACACTATGGGACAATTTCCCATGGCCAACCCACCCTAACGTGCACATCCCTGGGCACTATGGGACAATTTCCCATGGCCAACCCACCCTAACCTGCACATCCCTGGGCACTATGGGACAATTTCCCATGGCCAAACCACCCCAACCTGCACATCCCTGGACACTATGGGACAATTTCCCATGGCCAATCCACCCTAACCTGCACATCCCTGGGCACTATGGGACAATTTCCCATGGCCAATCCACCCTAACGTGCACATCCCTGGGCACTATGGGACAATTTCCCATGGCCAACCCACCCTAACCTGCACATCCCTGGGCACTATGGGACAATTTCCCATGGTTGATCCACCCTAACCTGCACATCCCTGGGCACTATGGGACAATTTCCCATGGCCAACCCACCCTAACCTGCACATCCCTGGACACTATGGGACAATTTCCCATGGCCAATCCACCCTAACCTGCACATCCCTGGGCACTATGGGACAATTTCCCATGGTTGATCCACCCTAACCTGCACATCCCTGGGCACTATGGGACAATTTCCCATGGCCAATCCACCCTAACCTGCACATCCCTGGGCACTATGGGACAATTTCCCATGACCAACCCACCCTGCCCTGCACATCTTTGGACTGTGGGAGGAAACCCACGCAGACAAGGGGAGAATGTGCAAACTCCACACAGACAGTCACCCGAGGGTGGGATCGAACCTGGGTCCCTGGAGCCGTGAGGCAGCAGTGCCAAACCACTGAGCCACCATGGCACCCAAACACTGGAAGACCGCCGACAGGATGGTTACTGTTCAATAACTCCTCGCAGAGAAAGAGGGAGAAGCGTGTGAAACCCCGTACGTGTTTCATTATACACTCATGGGGTGTGGGTGTCACTGCCTGGGCCCAGTATTCATTTCCCCATCCCTAGTTGCCCCCACTTCAGAATTTGGGGGCCATTGAACCCATGGGCTGTGGGTTAGAGTCATAGAGATGTACAGCATGGAAACAGACCCTTCGGCCCAACCCATCCGTGCTGACCCAGATATCCCAATCCAATCTAGTCCCACCTGCCAGCACCCGGCCCATATCCCTCCAAACCCCTTCCTATTCATGTCCCCATCCAGATGCCTTTTAAATGCTGTCATTGTACCAGCCTCCACCACATCCTCTGGCAGCTCATTCCATACACGTACCACCCTCTGGGTGAAAAAGTTGCCCCTTCGGTCCCTTTTAAATCTTTCCCCTCTCACCCTAAACCTATGCCCCTCTAGTTCTGGACTCCCCCACCCCAGGGAAAAGACCTTGTCTATTTACCCTATCCATGCCCCTCATGATTTTATAAACCTCTATAAGATCACCCCTCAGCCTCCGACGCTCCAGGGAAAACAGCCCCAGTCTGTTCAGCCTCTCCCTGTAGCTCAAGTTCCCAAACCCTGGCAACATCCTGGGAAATCTTTTCTGAACCCTTTCAAGTTTGACAACATCTTTCCGATAGGAAGGAGACCAGAATTACACACAATATTCCAACAGTGTAAACCCTCAGAGAGAGAGTAGGGAGGGTAACAAAGGTGAGAGAGGGGCACAGCTGTAGAGAGACAGATAAATTGAGAAATGGAGAGAGAAATGGAGAGATGAATGAGAGGGATGACAGACTGAGTAACAAGATGTTTGTTTGCACTGTGTACAGAGAGTGACCGGTGTACAGAGAGTGTCCGGTGTACAGAGAGTGTCCGGTGTACAGAGAGTGTCCGGTGTACAGACAGTGTCCGGTGTACAGAGAGTGTCCGGTGTACAGACAGTGCCCGGTGTACAGAGAGTGTCCGGTGTACAGAGAGTGTCCGGTGTACAGAGAGTGCCCGGTGTACAGAGAGTGCCCGGTGTACAGAGAGTGTCCGGTGTACAGAGAGTGTCCGGTGTACAGAGAGTGTCCAGTGTACAGACTGTGCCCGGTGTACAGAGAGTGTCCGGTGTACAGAGAGTGTCCAGTGTACGGAGAGTGTCCGGTGTACAGAGAGTGCCCGATGTACAGAGAGTGTCCAGTGTACAGAGAGTGTCCGGTGTACAGAGAGTGTCCGGTGTACAGAGAGTGCCCATTGTACAGAGAGTGTCCAGTGTACAGAGAGTGCCCGGTGTACAGAGAGTGCCCGTTGTACAGAGAGTGTCCAGTGTACAGAGAGTGCCCGTTGTACAGAGAGTGTCCGGTGTACAGAGAGTGTCCGGTGTACAGACAGTGTCCGGTGTACAGAGAGTGTCCGGTGTACAGACAGTGCCCGGTGTACAGAGAGTGTCCAGTGTACAGACTGTGCCCGGTGTCCAGAGAGTGTCCGGTGTACAGAGAGTGTCCGGTGTACAGACAGTGCCCGGTGTACAGAGTGTCCAGTGTACAGAGAGTGTCCGGTGTACAGAGAGTGCCCGTTGTACAGAGAGTGTCCAGTGTACAGAGAGTGCCCGGTGTACAGAGAGTGCCCGTTGGACAGAGAGTGTCCAGTGTACAGAGAGTGCCCGTTGTACAGAGAGTGTCCAGTGTACAGAGAGTGTCCAGTGTACAGAGAGTGCCCGGTGTACAGAGAGTGTCCAGTGTACAGAGAGTGTCCAGTGTACAGAGAGTGCCCGGTGTACAGAGTGTCCAGTGTACAGAGAGTGTCTGGTGTACAGACAGTGCCCAGTGTACAGACAGTGCCCAGTGTACAGAGAGTGTCCAGTGTACAGAGAGTGTCCGGTGTCCAGAGAGGGTCCAGTGTACAGACAGTGCCCGGTGTCCAGAGAGTGTCCGGTGTACAGAGAGTGTCCAGTGTACAGACAGTGCCCGGTGTACAGAGAGTGTCCAGTGTCCAGAGAGTGTCCGGTGTACAGACACTGTCCAGTGTACAGAGAGTGTCCGGTGTACAGACAGTGCCCGGTGTACAGAGAGTGTCCAGTGTACAGACAGTGTCCGGTGTACAGAGAGTGTCCAGTGTACAGAGAGTGTCTGGTGTACAGACAGTGCCCGGTGTACAGAGAGTGTCCGGTGTACAGAGAGTGTCCGGTGTACAGAGAGTGTCCAGTGTACAGACTGTGCCCGGTGTACAGAGAGTGTCCGGTGTACAAAGAGTGTCCAGTGTACGGAGAGTGTCCGGTGTACAGAGAGTGCCCGATGTACAGAGAGTGTCCAGTGTACAGAGAGTGTCCGGTGTACAGAGAGTGTCCGGTGTACAGAGAGTGCCCATTGTACAGAGAGTGTCCAGTGTACAGAGAGTGCCCGGTGTACAGAGAGTGCCCGTTGTACAGAGAGTGTCCAGTGTACAGAGAGTGCCCGTTGTACAGAGAGTGTCCGGTGTACAGAGAGTGTCCGGTGTACAGACAGTGTCCGGTGTACAGAGAGTGTCCGGTGTACAGACAGTGCCCGGTGTACGGAGAGTGTCCGGTGTACAGACACTGACCAGTGTACGGAGAGTGTCCGGTGTACAGACAGTGCCCGGTGTACAGAGAGTGTCCAGTGTACAGACAGTGTCCGGTGTACAGAGAGTGTCCAGTGTACAGAGAGTGTCTGGTGTACAGACAGTGCCCGGTGTACAGAGAGTGTCCAGTGTCCAGAGAGTGTCCGGTGTACAGACACTGTCCAGTGTACGGAGAGTGTCCGGTGTACAGACAGTGCCCGGTGTACAGAGAGTGTCCAGTGTACAGACAGTGTCCGGTGTACAGAGAGTGTCCGGTGTACAGAGAGTGTCCAGTGTACAGAGAGTGCCCGGTGTACAGAGAGTGTCCAGTGTACAGAGAGTGTCCAGTGTACAGAGAGTGCCCGGTGTACAGAGTGTCCAGTGTACAGAGAGTGTCTGGTGTACAGACAGTGCCCAGTGTACAGACAGTGCCCAGTGTACAGAGAGTGTCCAGTGTACAGAGAGTGTCCGGTGTCCAGAGAGGGTCCAGTGTACAGACAGTGCCCGGTGTCCAGAGAGTGTCCGGTGTACAGAGAGTGTCCAGTGTACAGACAGTGCCCGGTGTACAGAGAGTGTCCAGTGTCCAGAGAGTGTCCGGTGTACAGACACTGTCCAGTGTACAGAGAGTGTCCGGTGTACAGACAGTGCCCGGTGTACAGAGAGTGTCCAGTGTACAGACAGTGTCCGGTGTACAGAGAGTGCCCGGTGTACAGAGAGTGCCCGGTGTACAGAGAGTGCCCGGTGTACAGGCAGTGTCCAGTGTACAGAGATTGCCCGGTGTACAGAGAGTGCCCGGTGTACAGAGAGTGTCCGGTGTACAGACAGTGCCCGGTGTACAGAGAGTGTCCGGTGTACAGACAGTGTCCAGTGTACAGACACTGTCCAGTGTACAGAGAGTGCCCGGTGTACAGAGAGTGTCCAGTGTACAGAGAGTGTCCGGTGTACAGAGAGTGTCCGGTGTACAGACAGTGTCCGGTGTACAGAGAGTGTCCAGTGTACAGACAGTGTCCGGTGTACAAACAGTGCCCGGTGTACAGAGAGTGTCCAGTGTACAGACAGTGTCCGGTGTACAGACAGTGCCCGGTGTACAGAGAGTGCCCGGTGTACAGAGAGTGTCCGGTGTACAGAGAGTGTCCAGTGTACAGACAGTGCCCGGTGTACAGAGAGTGTCCAGTGTCCAGAGAGTGTCCGGTGTACAGACACTGTCCAGTGTACAGAGAGTGTCCGGTGTACAGACAGTGCCCGGTGTACAGAGAGTGTCCAGTGTACAGACAGTGTCCGGTGTACAGAGAGTGTCCAGTGTACAGAGAGTGTCCGGTGTACAGAGAGTGTCCAGTGTACAGAGAGTGCCCGGTGTACAGAGAGTGCCCGGTGTACAGAGAGTGCCCGGTGTACAGAGAGTGTCCGGTGTACAGAGAGTGTCCGGTGTACAGACAGTGCCCGGTGTACAGAGAGTGTCCGGTGTACAGAGAGTGTCCGGTGTACAGAGAGTGTCCAGTGTACAGAGAGTGTCCAGTGTACAGACAGTGCCCGGTGTACAGAGAGTGTCCGGTGTACAGACAGTGCCCGGTGTACAGAGAGTGTCCAGTGTACAGACTGTGCCCGGTGTACAGAGTGTCCAGTGTACAGAGAGTGTCTGGTGTACAGAGAGTGCCCGGTGAACAGAGAGTGTCCAGTGTACCGAGAGTGTCCAGTGTACAGAGAGTGTCCGGTGTACAGACTGTGCCCGGTGTACAGAGAGTGTCCAGTGTCCAGAGAGTGTCCGGTGTACAGACACTGTCCAGTGTACGGAGAGTGCCCGGTGTACAGAGAGTGTCCAGTGTACAGACTGTGCCCGGTGTACAGTGTGTCCAGTGTACAGAGAGTGTCCGGTGTACAGAGAGTGCCCGTTGTACAGAGAGTGTCCAGTGTACAGAGAGTGCCCGGTGTACAGAGTGTCCAGTGTACAGAGAGTGTCTGGTGTACAGACAGTGCCCAGTGTACAGACAGTGCCCAGTGTACAGAGAGTGTCCGGTGTCCAGAGAGGGTCCAGTGTACAGACAGTGCCCGGTGTCCAGAGAGTGTCCGGTGTACAGAGAGTGTCCAGTGTACAGACAGTGCCCGGTGTACAGAGAGTGTCCAGTGTCCAGAGAGTGTCCGGTGTACAGACACTGTCCAGTGTACGGAGAGTGTCCGGTGTACAGACAGTGCCCGGTGTACAGAGAGTGTCCAGTGTACAGACAGTGTCCGGTGTACAGAGAGTGTCCAGTGTACAGAGAGTGTCTGGTGTACAGACAGTGCCCGGTGAACAGAGAGTGTCCAGTGTCCAGAGAGTGTCCGGTGTACAGACACTGTCCAGTGTACGGAGAGTGTCCGGTGTACAGACAGTGCCCGGTGTACAGAGAGTGTCCAGTGTACAGACAGTGTCCGGTGTACAGAGAGTGTCCGGTGTACAGAGAGTGTCCAGTGTACAGAGAGTGCCCGGTGTACAGAGAGTGTCCAGTGTACAGAGAGTGTCCAGTGTACAGAGAGTGCCCGGTGTACAGAGTGTCCAGTGTACAGAGAGTGTCCAGTGTACAGAGAGTGTCTGGTGTACAGACAGTGCCCAGTGTACAGAGAGTGTCCAGTGTACAGAGAGTGTCCGGTGTCCAGAGAGGGTCCAGTGTACAGACAGTGCCCGGTGTCCAGAGAGTGTCCGGTGTACAGAGAGTGTCCAGTGTACAGACAGTGCCCGGTGTACAGAGAGTGTCCAGTGTCCAGAGAGTGTCCGGTGTACAGACACTGTCCAGTGTACAGAGAGTGTCCGGTGTACACACAGTTCCCGGTGTACAGAGAGTGTCCAGTGTACAGACAGTGTCCGGTGTACAGAGAGTGCCCGGTGTACAGAGAGTGCCCGGTGTACAGGCAGTGTCCAGTGTACAGAGATTGCCCGGTGTACAGAGAGTGCCCGGTGTACAGAGAGTGTCCGGTGTACAGACAGTGCCCGGTGTACAGAGAGTGTCCGGTGTACAGACAGTGTCCAGTGTACAGACACTGTCCAGTGTACAGAGAGTGCCCGGTGTACAGAGAGTGTCCAGTGTACAGAGAGTGTCCGGTGTACAGAGAGTGTCCGGTGTACAGACAGTGTCCGGTGTACAGAGAGTGTCCAGTGTACAGACAGTGTCCGGTGTACAAACAGTGCCCGGTGTACAGAGAGTGTCCAGTGTACAGACAGTGTCCGGTGTACAGACAGTGCCCGGTGTACAGAGAGTGCCCGGTGTACAGAGAGTGTCCGGTGTACAGACAGTGTCCAGTGTACAGACAGTGCCCGGTGTACAGAGAGTGTCCAGTGTCCAGAGAGTGTCCGGTGTACAGACACTGTCCAGTGTACAGAGAGTGTCCGGTGTACAGACAGTGCCCGGTGTACAGAGAGTGTCCAGTGTACAGACAGTGTCCGGTGTACAGAGAGTGTCCAGTGTACAGAGAGTGTCCGGTGTACAGAGAGTGTCCAGTGTACAGAGAGTGCCCGGTGTACAGAGAGTGCCCGGTGTACAGAGAGTGTCCGGTGTACAGAGAGTGTCCGGTGTACAGAGAGTGTCCGGTGTACAGACAGTGCCCGGTGTACAGAGAGTGTCCGGTGTACAGAGAGTGTCCAGTGTACAGACAGTGCCCGGTGTACAGAGAGTGTCCAGTGTACAGACAGTGCCCGGTGTACAGAGAGTGTCCAGTGTACAGACTGTGCCCGGTGTACAGAGTGTCCAGTGTACAGAGAGTGTCTGGTGTACAGAGAGTGCCCGGTGAACAGAGAGTGTCCAGTGTACCGAGAGTGTCCAGTGTACAGAGAGTGTCCGGTGTACAGACTGTGCCCGGTGTACAGAGAGTGTCCAGTGTCCAGAGAGTGTCCGGTGTACAGACACTGTCCAGTGTGCGGAGAGTGCCCGGTGTACAGAGAGTGTCCAGTGTACAGACTGTGCCCGGTGTACAGTGTGTCCAGTGTACAGAGAGTGTCCGGTGTACAGAGAGTGCCCGTTGTACAGAGAGTGTCCAGTGTACAGAGAGTGCCCGGTGTACAGAGTGTCCAGTGTACAGAGAGTGTCTGGTGTACAGACAGTGCCCAGTGTACAGACAGTGCCCAGTGTACAGAGAGTGTCCGGTGTCCAGAGAGGGTCCAGTGTACAGACAGTGTCCAGAGAGTGTCCGGTGTACAGAGAGTGTCCAGTGTACAGACAGTGCCCGGTGTCCAGAGAGTGTCCGGTGTACAGACACTGTCCAGTGTACGGAGAGTGTCCGGTGTACAGACAGTGCCCGGTGTACAGAGAGTGTCCAGTGTACAGACAGTGTCCGGTGTACAGAGAGTGTCCAGTGTACAGAGAGTGTCTGGTGTACAGACAGTACCCGGTGTACAGAGAGTGTCCAGTGTCCAGAGAGTGTCCGGTGTACAGACACTGTCCAGTGTACGGAGAGTGTCCGGTGTACAGACAGTGCCCGGTGTACAGAGAGTGTCCAGTGTACAGACAGTGTCCGGTGTACAGAGAGTGTCCGGTGTACAGAGAGTGCCCGGTGTACAGACAGTGCCCGGTGTACAGAGAGTGTCCGGTGTACAGACAGTGCCCGGTGTACAGACAGTGTCCAGTGTACAGAGAGTGTCCAGTGTACAGAGAGTGTCCGGTGTACAGAGAGTGTCCGGTGTACAGATAGTGTCCAGTGTACAGACAGTGTCCGGTGTACAGACAGTGTCCAGTGTACAGAGAGTGCCCGGAGTACAGAGAGTGCCCGGAGTACAGAGAGTGCCCGGAGTACAGAGAGTGCCCGATGTACAGAGAGTGTCCAGTGTACAGAGAGTGTCCAGAGTACAGAGAGTGCCCGATGTACAGAGAGTGTCCAGTGTACAGAGAGTGTCCGGTGTACAGAGAGTGTCCGGTGTATGGAGAGTGTCCAGTGTACAGAGAGTGTCTGGAGTACAGACAGTGCCCGGTGTACAGAGAGTGCCCAGTGTACAGAGAGTGCCCAGTGTACAGAGAGTGCCCGGTGTACAGAGAGTGTCCAGTGTACAGACAGTGCCCGGTGTACAGAGAGTGTCTGGAGTACAGACAGTGCCCGGTGTACAGAGAGTGCCCGATGTACCGAGAGTGCCCATTGTACAGAGTGTCTGGTCTACAGACAGTGCCCAGTGTACAGAGAGGGCCCAGTGTACAGAGAGTGTCCAGTGTACAGAGAGTGCCCGGTGTACAGAGAGTGCCCGGTGTACAGAGAGTGTCCAGTGTACAGAGAGTGTCCGGTGTACAGAGAGTGCCCGATGTACAGAGAGTGTCCGGTGTACAGAGAGTGTCCAGTGTACAGAGAGTGCCCGATGTACAGAGAGTGTCCAGTGTACAGAGAGTGTCCAGTGTACGGAGAGTGTCCAGTGTACAGACAGTGCCCGGTGTACAGAGAGTGTCCGGTGTACAGAGAGTGCCCGGTGTACAGAGAGTGTCCAGTGTACAGAGAGTGTCCGGTGTACAGAGAGTGCCCGATGTACAGAGAGTGTCCGGTGTACAGAGAGTGTCCAGTGTACAGAGAGTGCCCGATGTACAGAGAGTGTCCAGTGTACAGAGAGTGTCCAGTGTACGGAGAGTGTCCAGTGTACAGAGAGTGTCCGGTGTACAGAGAGTGCCCGGTGTACAGAGAGTGCCCAGTGTACAGAGAGTGCCCAGTGTACAGAGAGTGCCCGGTGTACAGAGAGTGTCCAGTGTACAGAGAGTGCCCAGTGTACAGACAGTGCCCAGTGTACAGACAGTGTCAGGTGTACAGAGAGTGCCCAGTGTACAGACAGTGCCCGGTGTACAGAGAGTGCCCGATGTACCGAGAGTGCCCGGTGTACAGAGAGTGCCCGGTGTACAGAGAGTGTCTGGTGTACAGAGAGTGCCCGGTGTACAGAGAGTGTCCAGTGTACAGAGAGTGTCCAGTGTACAGAGAGTGCCCGATGTACAGAGAGTGTCCGGAGTACAGAGAGTGTCCAGTGTACAGAGAGTGTCCGGTGTACAGAGAGTGTCCGGTGTACGGAGAGTGTCCAGAGTACAGAGAGTGTCTGGAGTACAGACAGTGCCCGGTGTACAGAGAGTGTCCAGTGTACAGAGAGTGCCCAGTGTACAGAGAGTGCCCGGTGTACAGAGAGTGCCCGGTGTACAGAGAGTGCCCAGTGTACAGAGAGTGCCCGATGTACAGAGAGTGTCCAGTGTACAGAGAGTGTCCGGAGTACAGAGAGTGCCCGATGTACAGAGAGTGTCCAGTGTACGTAGAGTGTCCGGTGTACGGAGAGTGTCCAGAGTACAGAGAGTGTCTGGAGTACAGACAGTGCCCGGTGTACAGAGAGTGCCCAGTGTACAGAGAGTGCCCAGTGTACAGAGAGTGCCCGGTGTACAGAGAGTGCCCGGTGTACAGACAGTGTCAGGTGTACAGAGAGTGCCCAGTGTACAGACAGTGCCCGGTGTACAGAGAGTGCCCGATGTACCGAGAGTGCCCAGTGTACAGAGTGTCTGGTGTACAGACAGTGCCCAGTGTACAGAGAGTGCCCGGTGTACAGAGAGTGCCCGGTGTACAGAGAGTGCCCGGTGTACAGAGAGTGTCCAGTGTACAGAGAGTGTCCGGTGTACAGAGAGTGCCCAGTGTACAGAGAGTGTCCAGTGTCTGGTGTACAGACAGTGCCCGGTGTACAGAGAGTGTCCAGTGTACAGACAGTGTCCGGTGTACAGAGAGTGCCCGGTGTACAGAGAGTGCCCGGTGTACAGGCAGTGTCCAGTGTACAGAGAGTGTCCAGTGTACAGAGATTGCCCGGTGTACAGAGAGTGCCCGGTGTACAGAGAGTGTCCGGTGTACAGACAGTGCCCGGTGTACAGAGAGTGTCCGGTGTACAGACAGTGTCCAGTGTACAGACACTGTCCAGTGTACAGAGAGTGCCCGGTGTACAGAGAGTGTCCAGTGTACAGAGAGTGTCCGGTGTACAGAGAGTGTCCGGTGTACAGACAGTGTCCGGTGTACAGAGAGTGTCCAGTGTACAGACAGTGTCCGGTGTACAAACAGTGCCCGGTGTACAGAGAGTGTCCAGTGTACAGACAGTGTCCGGTGTACAGACAGTGCCCGGTGTACAGAGAGTGCCCGGTGTACAGAGAGTGTCCGGTGTACGGACAGTGTCCAGTGTACAGAGAGTGTCCAGTGTACAGAGAGTGCCCGGTGTACAGACAGTGTCCAGTGTACAGAGAGTGTCCGGTGTACAGAGAGTGTCCGGTGGACAGAGAGTGTCCAGTGTACAGAGAGTGTCCGGTGTACAGAGAGTGCCCAGTGTACAGAGAGTGTCTGGTGTACAGACAGGGCCCGGTGTACACACAGGGCCCGGTGTACAGACAGTGCCCAGTGTACAGAGAGTGTCCAGTGTACAGAGAGTGTCCAGTGTACAGACAGTGCCCAGTGTACAGACAGTGTCCAGTGTACAGAGATTGTCTTCTGTACAGACAGTGTCCAGTGTACAGAGAGTGTCCGGTGTACAGACAGTGTCCAGTGTACAGAGAGTGTCCGGTGTACAGAGAGTATCCAGTGTGCAGACAGTGTCCGGTGTACGGACAGTGTCCAGTGTACAGAGAGTGTCCAGTGTACAGAGAGTGCCCGGTGTACAGACAGTGTCCAGTGTACAGAGAGTGTCCGGTGTACAGAGAGTGTCCGGTGGACAGAGAGTGTCCAGTGTACAGAGAGTGTCCGGTGTACAGAGAGTGCCCAGTGTACAGAGAGTGTCTGGTGTACAGACAGGGCCCGGTGTACACACAGGGCCCGGTGTACAGACAGTGCCCAGTGTACAGAGAGTGTCCAGTGTACAGAGAGTGTCCAGTGTACAGACAGTGCCCAGTGTACAGACAGTGTCCAGTGTACAGAGATTGTCTTCTGTACAGACAGTGTCCAGTGTACAGAGAGTGTCCGGTGTACAGACAGTGTCCAGTGTACAGAGAGTGTCCGGTGTACAGAGAGTATCCAGTGTGCAGACAGTGTCCGGTGTACAGAGAGTGCCCAGTGTACAGACAGTGCCCAGTGTACAGACAGTGTCCGGTGTACAAAGAGTGTCCGGTGTACAAAGAGTGTCCAGTGTACGGAGAGTGTCCGGTGTACAGAGAGTGTCCGGTGTACAGAGAGTGTCCAGTGTACAGACAGTGCCCGGTGTACAGAGAGTGTCCAGTGTACAGAGAGTGTCCGGTGTACAGAGAGTGCCCAGTGTACAGAGAGTGTCCAGTGTCTGGTGTACAGACAGTGCCCGGTGTACAGAGAGTGTCCAGTGTACAGACAGTGTCCGGTGTACAGAGAGTGCCCGGTGTACAGAGAGTGCCCGGTGTACAGGCAGTGTCCAGTGTACAGAGAGTGTCCAGTGTACAGAGATTGCCCGGTGTACAGAGAGTGCCCGGTGTACAGAGAGTGTCCGGTGTACAGACAGTGCCCGGTGTACAGAGAGTGTCCGGTGTACAGACAGTGTCCAGTGTACAGACACTGTCCAGTGTACAGAGAGTGCCCGGTGTACAGAGAGTGTCCAGTGTACAGAGAGTGTCCGGTGTACAGAGAGTGTCCGGTGTACAGACAGTGTCCGGTGTACAGAGAGTGTCCAGTGTACAGACAGTGTCCGGTGTACAAACAGTGCCCGGTGTACAGAGAGTGTCCAGTGTACAGACAGTGTCCGGTGTACAGACAGTGCCCGGTGTACAGAGAGTGCCCGGTGTACAGAGAGTGTCCGGTGTACGGACAGTGTCCAGTGTACAGAGAGTGTCCAGTGTACAGAGAGTGCCCGGTGTACAGACAGTGTCCAGTGTACAGAGAGTGTCCGGTGTACAGAGAGTGTCCGGTGGACAGAGAGTGTCCAGTGTACAGAGAGTGTCCGGTGTACAGAGAGTGCCCAGTGTACAGAGAGTGTCTGGTGTACAGACAGGGCCCGGTGTACACACAGGGCCCGGTGTACAGACAGTGCCCAGTGTACAGAGAGTGTCCAGTGTACAGAGAGTGTCCAGTGTACAGACAGTGCCCAGTGTACAGACAGTGTCCAGTGTACAGAGATTGTCTTCTGTACAGACAGTGTCCAGTGTACAGAGAGTGTCCGGTGTACAGACAGTGTCCAGTGTACAGAGAGTGTCCGGTGTACAGAGAGTATCCAGTGTGCAGACAGTGTCCGGTGTACGGACAGTGTCCAGTGTACAGAGAGTGTCCAGTGTACAGAGAGTGCCCGGTGTACAGACAGTGTCCAGTGTACAGAGAGTGTCCGGTGTACAGAGAGTGTCCGGTGGACAGAGAGTGTCCAGTGTACAGAGAGTGTCCGGTGTACAGAGAGTGCCCAGTGTACAGAGAGTGTCTGGTGTACAGACAGGGCCCGGTGTACACACAGGGCCCGGTGTACAGACAGTGCCCAGTGTACAGAGAGTGTCCAGTGTACAGAGAGTGTCCAGTGTACAGACAGTGCCCAGTGTACAGACAGTGTCCAGTGTACAGAGATTGTCTTCTGTACAGACAGTGTCCAGTGTACAGAGAGTGTCCGGTGTACAGACAGTGTCCAGTGTACAGAGAGTGTCCGGTGTACAGAGAGTATCCAGTGTGCAGACAGTGTCCGGTGTACAGAGAGTGCCCAGTGTACAGACAGTGCCCAGTGTACAGACAGTGTCCGGTGTACAAAGAGTGTCCGGTGTACAAAGAGTGTCCAGTGTACGGAGAGTGTCCGGTGTACAGAGAGTGTCCGGTGTACAGAGAGTGTCCAGTGTACAGACAGTGCCCGGTGTACAGAGAGTGTCCAGTGTACAGACAGTGTCCAGTGTACAGAGAGTGCCCGGTGTACAGAGAGTGTCCAGTGTACAGACACTGTCCAGTGTACAGAGAGTGTCCGGTGTACAGAGAGTGTCCAGTGTACAGGGAGTGCCCGGTGTACAGAGAGTGCCCGGTATACAGAGAGTGCCCGGTGTACAGAGAGTGTCCGGTGTACAGAGAGTGTCCAGTGTACAGACAGTGCCCGGTGTACAGAGAGTGCGCAGTGTACAGAGAGTGTCCAGTGTACAGAGAGTGTCCAGTGTACAGACACTGTCCAGTGTACAGAGAGTGTCCGGTGTACAGAGAGTGTCCAGTGTACAGGGAGTGCCCGGTGTACAGAGAGTGCCCGGTATACAGAGAGTGCCCGGTGTACAGAGAGTGTCCAGTGTACAGACAGTGTCCAGTGTACAGAGAGTGTCCGGTGTACAGAGAGTGTCCAGTGTACAGACAGTGCCCGGTGTACAGAGAGTGCGCAGTGTACAGAGAGTGTCCAGTGTACAGAGAGTGTCCAGTGTACAGACTGTGCCCGGTGTACAGAGAGTGTCCACTGTACAGAGAGTGTCCGGTGTACAGAGAGTGTCCAGTGTACAGACACTGTCCAGTGTACAGAGAGTGTCCGGTGTACAGAGAGTGTCCAGTGTACAGGGAGTGCCCGGTGTACAGAGAGTGTCCAGTGTACAGAGAGTGCCCGGTGTACAGAGAGTGCCCGGTATACAGACAGTGTCCAGTGTACAGACAGTGTCCGGTGTACAGAGAGTGTCCGGTGTACAGAGAGTGTCCGGTGTACAGAGAGTGTCCAGTGTACAGACAGTGCCCGGTGTACAGAGAGTGCGCAGTGTACAGAGAGTGTCCAGTGTACAGACTGTGCCCGGTGTACAGAGAGTGTCCACTGTACAGAGAGTGTCTGGTGTACAGAGAGTGTCCAGTGTACAGAGAGTGCCCGGTGTACATAGAGTGCCCGGTGTACAGAGAGTGTCCAGTGGACAGACACTGTCCAGTGTACAGAGAGTGTCCAGTGTAGAGAGAGTGTCCAGTGTACAGACACTGTCCAGTGTACAGAGAGTGCCCGGTGTACAGAGAGTGTCCAGTGTACAGAGAGTGTCCAGTGTATAGACAGTGCCCGGTGTACGGACAGTGTCCAGTGTACAGAGAGTGTCCGGTGTACAGAGAGTGTCCGGTGTACAGAGAGTTTCCAGTGTACAGACACTGTCCAGTGTACAGAGAGTGCCAGGTGTACAGAGAGTGTCCAGTGTACAGAGAGTGTCCAGTGTACAGACACTGTCCAGTGTACAGAGAGTGCCCGGTGTACAGAGAGTGTCCAGTGTACAGAGAGTGTCCAGTGTACAGACACTGTCCAGTGTACAGAGAGTGCCCGGTGTACAGAGAGTGCCCGGTGTACAGAGAGTGCCCAGTGTACAGAGAGTGCCCAGTGTACAGAGAGTGTCCGGTGTACAGAGAGTGTCCAGTGTACAGAGAGTGCCCAGTGTACAGACACTGTCCAGTGTACAGAGAGTGCCCGGTGTACAGAGAGTGTCCAGGGTACAGAGAGTGTCCGGTGTACAGAGAGTGTCCGGTGTACTGAGAGTGTACAGTGAACAGAGAGTGTCCGGTGTACAGACAGTGTCCAGTGTACAGAGAGTGTCCAGTGTACAGAGAGTGCCCGGTGTACAGACAGTGTCCAGTGTACAGAGAGTGTCCAGTGTACAGAGATTGCCCGGTGTACAGAGAGTGCCCGGTGTACAGAGAGTGTCCGGTGTACAGACAGTGCCCGGTGTACAGAGAGTGTCCGGTGTACAGACACTGTCCAGTGTACAGAGAGTGCCCGGTGTACAGAGAGTGTCCAGTGTACAGAGAGTGTCCAGTGTACAGAGAGTGTCCGGTGTACAGAGAGTGTCCGGTGTACAGACAGTGTCCGGTGTACAGAGAGTGTCCAGTGTACAGACAGTGTCCGGTGTACAAACAGTGCCCGGTGTACAGAGAGTGTCCAGTGTACAGACAGTGTCCGGTGTACAGAGAGTGTCCGGTGTACAGAGAGTGCCCGGTGTACAGAGAGTGTCCGGTGTACAGACAGTGTCCAGTGTACAGAGAGTGTCCAGTGTACAGAGAGTGCCCGGTGTACAGACAGTGTCCAGTGTACAGACACTGTCCAGTGTACAGAGAGTGCCCGGTGTACAGAGAGTGTCCGGTGTACAGAGAGTGTCCAGTGTACAGAGAGTGTCCGGTGTACAGAGAGTGCTCAGTGTACAGAGAGTGTCTGGTGTACAGACAGGGCCCGGTGTACACACAGGGCCCGGTGTACAGACAGTGCCCAGTGTACAGAGAGTGTCCAGTGTACAGAGAGTGTCCAGTGTACAGAGAGTGTCCGGTGTACAGAGCGTGTCCAGTGTACAGAGAGTGTCCGGTGTACACACAGTTCCCGGTGTACAGAGAGTGTCCGGTGTACAGAGAGTGTCCGGTGTACAGAGAGTGTCCGGTGTACAGAGAGTGTCCAGTGTACAGACAGTGCCCGGTGTACAGACAGTGTCCAGTGTACAGAGATTGTCTGCTGTACAGACAGTGTCCAGTGTACAGAGAGTGTCCAGTGAACAGAGAGTGTCCAGTGTACAGAGAGTGTCCGGTGTACAGAGAGTGTCCGGTGTACAGACAGTGTCCAGTGTACAGAGAGTGTCCGGTGTACAGAGAGTATCCAGTGTGCAGACAGTGTCCGGTGTACAGAGAGTGTCCGGTGTACAGACAGTGTCCGGTGTACAGACAGTGCCCAGTGTACAGAGAGTGTCCAGTGTACAGAGAGTGCCCGGTGTACAGAGAGTGTCCAGTGTACAGACACTGTCCAGTGTACAGAGCGTGTCCGGTGTACAGAGAGTGTCCAGTGTACAGGGAGTGCCCGGTGTACAGAGAGTGCCCGGTATACAGAGAGTGCCCGGTGTACAGAGAGTGTCCAGTGTACAGACAGTGTCCAGTGTACAGAGAGTGTCCGGTGTACAGAGAGTGTCCGGTGTACAGAGAGTGTCCAGTGTACAGACAGTGCCCGGTGTACAGAGAGTGTCCACTGTACAGAGAGTGTCCAGTGTACAGACTGTGCCCGGTGTACAGAGAGTGTCCACTGTACAGAGAGTGTCCGGTGTACAGAGAGTGTCCAGTGTACAGAGAGTGTCCGGTGTACAGAGAGTGTCCGGTGTACAGAGAGTGTCCAGTGTACAGGGAGTGCCCGGTGTACAGAGAGTGTCCAGTGTACAGAGAGTGCCCGGCGTACAGAGAGTGCCCGGTATACAGACAGTGTCCAGTGTACAGACAGTGTCCAGTGTACAGAGAGTGTCCGGTGTACAGAGAGTGTCCGGTGTACAGAGAGTGTCCAGTGTACAGACAGTGCCCGGTGTACAGAGAGTGCGCAGTGTACAGAGAGTGTCCAGTGTACAGACTGTGCCCGGTGTACAGAGAGTGTCCACTGTACAGAGAGTGTCCGGTGTACAGAGAGTGTCCAGTGTACAGAGAGTGCCCGGTGTTCAGAGAGTGCCCGGTGTACAGAGAGTGTCCAGTGTACAGACACTGTCCAGTGTACAGAGAGTGTCCAGTGTACAGAGAGTGTCCAGTGTACAGACACTGTCCAGTGTACAGAGAGTGACCGGTGTACAGAGAGTGTCCAGTGTACAGAGAGTGTCCAGTGTACAGACAGTGCCCGGTGTACGGACAGTGTCCAGTGTACAGAGAGTGTCCGGTGTACAGAGAGTGTCCGGTGTACAGAGAGTGCCCGGTGTACAGAGAGTGTCCAGTGAACAGACACTGTCCAGTGTACAGAGAGTGTCCAGTGTACAGAGAGTGTCCAGTGTACAGACACTGTCCAGTGTACAGAGAGTGCCCGGTGTACAGAGAGTGTCCAGTGTACAGAGAGTGTCCAGTGTACAGACACTGTCCAGTGTACAGAGAGTGCCCGGTGTACAGAGAGTGCCTGGTGTACAGAGAGTGTCCGGTGTACAGAGAGTGCCCGGTGTACAGAGAGTGTCCAGTGAACAGACACTGTCCAGTGTACAGAGAGTGTCCAGTGTACAGAGAGTGTCCAGTGTACAGACACTGTCCAGTGTACAGAGAGTGCCCGGTGTACAGAGAGTGTCCAGTGTACAGAGAGTGCCCGGTGTACGGACAGTGTCCAGTGTACAGAGAGTGTCCGGTGTACAGAGAGTGTCCGGTGTACAGAGAGTGCCCGGTGTACAGAGAGTGTCCAGTGAACAGACACTGTCCAGTGTACAGAGAGTGCCCGGTGTACAGAGAGTGCCCGGTGTACAGAGAGTGCCCAGTGTACAGAGAGTGTCCGGTGTACAGAGAGTGTCCAGTGTACAGAGAGTGCCCAGTGTACAGACACTGTCCAGTGTACAGAGAGTGCCCGGTGTACAGAGAGTGTCCGGTGTACAGAGAGTGTCCGGTGTACAGAGAGTGTCCAGTGTCCAGAGAGTGTCCGGTGTACCGAGAGTGCCCGTGTACAGAAACTGTCCAGTGTACCGAGAGTGCCCGTGTACAGAGACTGTCCAGTGTACAGAGACTGTCCAGTGTACAGAGAGTGCCCAGTGTACAGACTGTGTCCAGTGTAGAGACACTGTCCAGTGTACAGAGAGTGCCCGGTGTACAGAGAGTGTCAGTGTACAGACAGTGTCCAGTGTACAGACACTGTCCAGTGTACAGAGAGTGTCCGGTGTACAGAGAGTGTCCAGTGTACAGAGAGTGTCCAGTGTACAGAGAGTGTCTGGTGTACAGACAGTGCCTGGTGTACAGAGATTGTCTGGTGTACAGACAGTGTCCAGTGTACAGAGAGTGTCCAGTGTACAGAGAGTGTCCGGTGTACAGACAGTGCCCGGTGTACAGAGAGTGTCCGGTGTACAGACAGTGTCCAGTGTACAGACACTGTCCAGTGCACAGAGAGTGCCCGGTGTACAGAGAGTGTCCAGTGTACAGAGAGTGTCCAGTGTACAGAGAGTGTCCGGTGTACAGAGAGTGTCCGGTGTACAGACAGTGCCCGGTGTACAGAGAGTGTCCAGTGTACAGACAGTGTCCGGTGTACAGAGAGTGTCCAGTGTACAGAGAGTGTCCAGTGTACAGACAGTGCCCGGTGTACAGAGAGTGTCCAGTGTACAGAGAGTGTCCAGTGTACAGAGAGTGTCCAGTGTACAGAGAGTGCCCGGTGTACAGAGAGTGTCCAGTGTACAGAGAGTGTCCGGTGTACAGAGAGTATCCAGTGTGCAGACAGTGTCCGGTGTACAGAGAGTGCCCAGTGTACAGACAGTGTCCAGTGTACAGACACTGTCCAGTGTACAGAGAGTGCCCGGTGTACAGAGAGTGTCCAGTGTACAGAGAGTGTCCAGTGTACAGAGAGTGTGCAGTGTCCAGAGAGTGTCCGGTGTACCGAGAGTGCCCGTGTACAGACACTGTCCAGTGTTCCGAGAGTGCCCGTGTACAGAGACTGTCCAGTGTACAGAGACTGTCCAGTGTACAGAGAGTGCCCAGTGTACAGACTGTGTCCAGTGTACAGACACTGTCCAGTGTACAGAGAGTGCCCGGTGTACAGAGAGTGTCCAGTGTACAGAGAGTGTCCAGTGTACAGAGAGTGTCCAGTGTATAGACAGTGCCCGGTGTACGGACAGTGTCCAGTGTACAGAGAGTGCCCGGTGTACAGAGAGTGTCCAGTGTACAGAGAGTGTCCAGTGTATAGACAGTGCCCGGTGTACGGACAGTGTCCAGTGTACAGAGAGTGTCCGGTGTACAGAGAGTGTCCGGTGTACAGAGAGTTTCCAGTGTACAGACACTGTCCAGTGTACAGAGAGTGCCAGGTGTACAGAGAGTGTCCAGTGTACAGAGAGTGTCCAGTGTACAGACACTGTCCAGTGTACAGAGAGTGCCCGGTGTACAGAGAGTGTCCAGTGTACAGAGAGTGTCCAGTGTACAGACACTGTCCAGTGTACAGAGAGTGCCCGGTGTACAGAGAGTGCCCGGTGTACAGAGAGTGCCCAGTGTACAGAGAGTGCCCAGTGTACAGAGAGTGTCCGGTGTACAGAGAGTGTCCAGTGTACAGAGAGTGCCCAGTGTACAGACACTGTCCAGTGTACAGAGAGTGCCCGGTGTACAGAGAGTGTCCAGGGTACAGAGAGTGTCCGGTGTACAGAGAGTGTCCGGTGTACTGAGAGTGTACAGTGAACAGAGAGTGTCCGGTGTACAGACAGTGTCCAGTGTACAGAGAGTGTCCAGTGTACAGAGAGTGCCCGGTGTACAGACAGTGTCCAGTGTACAGAGAGTGTCCAGTGTACAGAGATTGCCCGGTGTACAGAGAGTGCCCGGTGTACAGAGAGTGTCCGGTGTACAGACAGTGCCCGGTGTACAGAGAGTGTCCGGTGTACAGACACTGTCCAGTGTACAGAGAGTGCCCGGTGTACAGAGAGTGTCCAGTGTACAGAGAGTGTCCAGTGTACAGAGAGTGTCCGGTGTACAGAGAGTGTCCGGTGTACAGACAGTGTCCGGTGTACAGAGAGTGTCCAGTGTACAGACAGTGTCCGGTGTACAAACAGTGCCCGGTGTACAGAGAGTGTCCAGTGTACAGACAGTGTCCGGTGTACAGAGAGTGTCCGGTGTACAGAGAGTGCCCGGTGTACAGAGAGTGTCCGGTGTACAGACAGTGTCCAGTGTACAGAGAGTGTCCAGTGTACAGAGAGTGCCCGGTGTACAGACAGTGTCCAGTGTACAGACACTGTCCAGTGTACAGAGAGTGCCCGGTGTACAGAGAGTGTCCGGTGTACAGAGAGTGTCCAGTGTACAGAGAGTGTCCGGTGTACAGAGAGTGCTCAGTGTACAGAGAGTGTCTGGTGTACAGACAGGGCCCGGTGTACACACAGGGCCCGGTGTACAGAGAGTGTCCAGTGTACAGAGAGTGTCCAGTGTACAGAGAGTGTCCAGTGTACAGAGAGTGTCCGGTGTACAGAGCGTGTCCAGTGTACAGAGAGTGTCCGGTGTACACACAGTTCCCGGTGTACAGAGAGTGTCCGGTGTACAGAGAGTGTCCGGTGTACAGAGAGTGTCCGGTGTACAGAGAGTGTCCAGTGTACAGACAGTGCCCGGTGTACAGACAGTGTCCAGTGTACAGAGATTGTCTGCTGTACAGACAGTGTCCAGTGTACAGAGAGTGTCCAGTGAACAGAGAGTGTCCAGTGTACAGAGAGTGTCCGGTGTACAGAGAGTGTCCGGTGTACAGACAGTGTCCAGTGTACAGAGAGTGTCCGGTGTACAGAGAGTATCCAGTGTGCAGACAGTGTCCGGTGTACAGAGAGTGTCCGGTGTACAGACAGTGTCCGGTGTACAGACAGTGCCCAGTGTACAGAGAGTGTCCAGTGTACAGAGAGTGCCCGGTGTACAGAGAGTGTCCAGTGTACAGACACTGTCCAGTGTACAGAGCGTGTCCGGTGTACAGAGAGTGTCCAGTGTACAGGGAGTGCCCGGTGTACAGAGAGTGCCCGGTATACAGAGAGTGCCCGGTGTACAGAGAGTGTCCAGTGTACAGACAGTGTCCAGTGTACAGAGAGTGTCCGGTGTACAGAGAGTGTCCGGTGTACAGAGAGTGTCCAGTGTACAGACAGTGCCCGGTGTACAGAGAGTGTCCACTGTACAGAGAGTGTCCAGTGTACAGACTGTGCCCGGTGTACAGAGAGTGTCCACTGTACAGAGAGTGTCCGGTGTACAGAGAGTGTCCAGTGTACAGAGAGTGTCCGGTGTACAGAGAGTGTCCGGTGTACAGAGAGTGTCCAGTGTACAGGGAGTGCCCGGTGTACAGAGAGTGTCCAGTGTACAGAGAGTGCCCGGTGTACAGAGAGTGCCCGGTATACAGACAGTGTCCAGTGTACAGACAGTGTCCAGTGTACAGAGAGTGTCCGGTGTACAGAGAGTGTCCGGTGTACAGAGAGTGTCCAGTGTACAGACAGTGCCCGGTGTACAGAGAGTGCGCAGTGTACAGAGAGTGTCCAGTGTACAGACTGTGCCCGGTGTACAGAGAGTGTCCACTGTACAGAGAGTGTCCGGTGTACAGAGAGTGTCCAGTGTACAGAGAGTGCCCGGTGTTCAGAGAGTGCCCGGTGTACAGAGAGTGTCCAGTGTACAGACACTGTCCAGTGTACAGAGAGTGTCCAGTGTACAGAGAGTGTCCAGTGTACAGACACTGTCCAGTGTACAGAGAGTGACCGGTGTACAGAGAGTGTCCAGTGTACAGAGAGTGTCCAGTGTACAGACAGTGCCCGGTGTACGGACAGTGTCCAGTGTACAGAGAGTGTCCGGTGTACAGAGAGTGTCCGGTGTACAGAGAGTGCCCGGTGTACAGAGAGTGTCCAGTGAACAGACACTGTCCAGTGTACAGAGAGTGTCCAGTGTACAGAGAGTGTCCAGTGTACAGACACTGTCCAGTGTACAGAGAGTGCCCGGTGTACAGAGAGTGTCCAGTGTACAGAGAGTGTCCAGTGTACAGACACTGTCCAGTGTACAGAGAGTGCCCGGTGTACAGAGAGTGCCTGGTGTACAGAGAGTGTCCGGTGTACAGAGAGTGCCCGGTGTACAGAGAGTGTCCAGTGAACAGACACTGTCCAGTGTACAGAGAGTGTCCAGTGTACAGAGAGTGTCCAGTGTACAGACACTGTCCAGTGTACAGAGAGTGCCCGGTGTACAGAGAGTGTCCAGTGTACAGAGAGTGCCCGGTGTACGGACAGTGTCCAGTGTACAGAGAGTGTCCGGTGTACAGAGAGTGTCCGGTGTACAGAGAGTGCCCGGTGTACAGAGAGTGTCCAGTGAACAGACACTGTCCAGTGTACAGAGAGTGCCCGGTGTACAGAGAGTGCCCGGTGTACAGAGAGTGCCCAGTGTACAGAGAGTGTCCGGTGTACAGAGAGTGTCCAGTGTACAGAGAGTGCCCAGTGTACAGACACTGTCCAGTGTACAGAGAGTGCCCGGTGTACAGAGAGTGTCCGGTGTACAGAGAGTGTCCGGTGTACAGAGAGTGTCCAGTGTCCAGAGAGTGTCCGGTGTACCGAGAGTGCCCGTGTACAGAAACTGTCCAGTGTACCGAGAGTGCCCGTGTACAGAGACTGTCCAGTGTACAGAGACTGTCCAGTGTACAGAGAGTGCCCAGTGTACAGACTGTGTCCAGTGTAGAGACACTGTCCAGTGTACAGAGAGTGCCCGGTGTACAGAGAGTGTCAGTGTACAGACAGTGTCCAGTGTACAGACACTGTCCAGTGTACAGAGAGTGTCCGGTGTACAGAGAGTGTCCAGTGTACAGAGAGTGTCTGGTGTACAGACAGTGCCTGGTGTACAGAGATTGTCTGGTGTACAGACAGTGTCCAGTGTACAGAGAGTGTCCAGTGTACAGAGAGTGTCCGGTGTACAGACAGTGCCCGGTGTACAGAGAGTGTCCGGTGTACAGACAGTGTCCAGTGTACAGACACTGTCCAGTGCACAGAGAGTGCCCGGTGTACAGAGAGTGTCCAGTGTACAGAGAGTGTCCAGTGTACAGAGAGTGTCCGGTGTACAGAGAGTGTCCGGTGTACAGACAGTGCCCGGTGTACAGAGAGTGTCCAGTGTACAGACAGTGTCCGGTGTACAGAGAGTGTCCAGTGTACAGAGAGTGTCCAGTGTACAGACAGTGCCCGGTGTACAGAGAGTGTCCAGTGTACAGAGAGTGTCCAGTGTACAGAGAGTGTCCAGTGTACAGAGAGTGCCCGGTGTACAGAGAGTGTCCAGTGTACAGAGAGTGTCCGGTGTACAGAGAGTATCCAGTGTGCAGACAGTGTCCGGTGTACAGAGAGTGCCCAGTGTACAGACAGTGTCCAGTGTACAGACACTGTCCAGTGTACAGAGAGTGCCCGGTGTACAGAGAGTGTCCAGTGTACAGAGAGTGTCCAGTGTACAGAGAGTGTGCAGTGTCCAGAGAGTGTCCGGTGTACCGAGAGTGCCCGTGTACAGACACTGTCCAGTGTTCCGAGAGTGCCCGTGTACAGAGACTGTCCAGTGTACAGAGACTGTCCAGTGTACAGAGAGTGCCCAGTGTACAGACTGTGTCCAGTGTACAGACACTGTCCAGTGTACAGAGAGTGCCCGGTGTACAGAGAGTGTCCAGTGTACAGAGAGTGTCCAGTGTACAGAGAGTGTCCGGTGTACAGAGAGTGTCCGGTGTACAGACAGTGCCCGGTGTACAGAGAGTATCCTGTGTACAGAGAGTGTCCGGTGTACAGAGAGTGTCCAGTGTACAGAGAGTGTCCAGTGTACAGACAGTGCCCGGTGTACAGAGAGTGTCCAGTGTACAGAGAGTGTCCAGTGTACAGAGAGTGTCTGGTGTACAGAGAGTGCCCGGTGTACAGAGAGTGTCCAGTGTACAGAGAGTGTCCGGTGTACAGAGAGTATCCAGTGTGCAGACAGTGTCCGGTGTACAGAGAGTGCCCAGTGTACAGACAGTGTCCAGTGTACAGACACTGTCCAGTGTACAGAGAGTGCCCGGTGTACAGAGAGTGTCCAGTGTACAGAGAGTGTCCAGTGTCCAGAGAGTGTCTGGTGTACCGAGAGTGCCCGTGTACAGACACTGTCCAGTGTTCCGAGAGTGCCCGTGTACAGAGACTGTCCAGTGTACAGAGACTGTCCAGTGTACAGAGAGTGTCCAGTGTACAGAGAGTGTCCAGTGTACAGAGAGTGCCTGGTGTACAGAGAGTGTCCAGTGTACAGACAGTGTCCAGTGTACAGACACTTTCCAGTGTACAGAGAGTGTCCGGTGTACAGACAGTGCCCGGTGTACAGAGATTGTCTGGTGTACAGACAGTGTCCAGTGTACAGAGAGTGTCCAGTGTACAGAGAGTGTCTGGTGTACAGACAGTGCCCGGTGTACAGACAGTGTCCGGTGTACAGAGAGTGTCCGGTGTACAGACAGTGTCCAGTGTACAGACACTGTCCAGTGTACAGAGAGTGCCCGGTGTACAGAGAGTGTCCAGTGTACAGAGAGTGTCCGGTGTACAGAGAGTGTCCGGTGTACAGAGAGTGTCCAGTGTACAGAGAGTGTCCAGTGTACAGAGAGTGTCCAGTGTACAGACACTGTCCAGTGTACAGAGAGTGACCGGTGTACAGAGAGTGTCCAGTGTACAGAGAGTGTCCAGTGTACAGACAGTGCCCGGTGTACGGACAGTGTCCAGTGTACAGAGAGTGTCCGGTGTACAGAGAGTGTCCGGTGTACAGAGAGTGCCCGGTGTACAGAGAGTGTCCAGTGTACAGAGAGTGTCCAGTGTACAGACACTGTCCAGTGTACAGAGAGTGCCCGGTGTACAGAGAGTGCCTGGTGTACAGAGAGTGTCCAGTGTACAGAGAGTGCCCGGTGTACAGAGAGTGTCCAGTGTACAGAGAGTGTCCAGTGTACAGACACTGTCCAGTGTACAGAGAGTGCCCGGTGTACAGAGAGTGCCCGGTGTACAGAGAGTGCCCAGTGTACAGAGAGTGTCCGGTGTACAGAGAGTGTCCAGTGTACAGAGAGTGCCCAGTGTACAGACACTGTCCAGTGTACAGAGAGTGCCCGGTGTACAGAGAGTGTCCGGTGTACAGAGAGTGTCCGGTGTACAGAGAGTGTCCAGTGTCCAGAGAGTGTCCGGTGTACCGAGAGTGCCCGTGTACAGAAACTGTCCAGTGTACCGAGAGTGCCCGTGTACAGAGACTGTCCAGTGTACAGAGACTGTCCAGTGTACAGAGAGTGCCCAGTGTACAGACTGTGTCCAGTGTAGAGACACTGTCCAGTGTACAGAGAGTGCCCGGTGTACAGAGAGTGTCAGTGTACAGACAGTGTCCAGTGTACAGACACTGTCCAGTGTACAGAGAGTGTCCGGTGTACAGAGAGTGTCCAGTGTACAGAGAGTGTCCAGTGTACAGAGAGTGTCTGGTGTACAGACAGTGCCTGTTGTACAGAGATTGTCTGGTGTACAGACAGTGTCCAGTGTACAGAGAGTGTCCAGTGTACAGAGAGTGTCCGGTGTACAGACAGTGCCCGGTGTACAGAGAGTGTCCGGTGTACAGACAGTGTCCAGTGTACAGACACTGTCCAGTGTACAGAGAGTGTCCGGTGTACAGAGAGTGTCCAGTGTACAGAGAGTGTCCGGTGTACAGAGAGTGTCCGGTGTACAGACAGTGCCCGGTGTACAGAGAGTATCCTGTGTACAGAGAGTGTCCGGTGTACAGAGAGTGTCCAGTGTACAGAGAGTGTCCAGTGTACAGACAGTGCCCGGTGTACAGAGAGTGTCCAGTGTACAGAGAGTGTCCAGTGTACAGAGAGTGCCTGGTGTACAGAGAGTGTCCAGTGTACAGACAGTGTCCAGTGTACAGACACTTTCCAGTGTACAGAGAGTGTCCGGTGTACAGACAGTGCCCGGTGTACAGAGATTGTCTGGTGTACAGACAGTGTTCAGTGTACAGAGAGTGTCCAGTGTACAGAGAGTGTCTGGTGTACAGACAGTGCCCGGTGTACAGACAGTGTCCGGTGTACAGAGAGTGTCCGGTGTACAGACAGTGTCCAGTGTACAGACACTGTCCAGTGTACAGAGAGTGCCCGGTGTACAGAGAGTGTCCAGTGTACAGAGAGTGTCCGGTGTACAGAGAGTGTCCGGTGTACAGAGAGTGTCCAGTGTACAGACACTGTCCAGTGTACAGAGAGTGACCGGTGTACAGAGAGTGTCCAGTGTACAGTGAGTGTCCAGTGTACAGACAGTGCCCGGTGTACGGACAGTGTCCAGTGTACAGAGAGTGTCCGGTGTACAGAGAGTGTCCGGTGTACAGAGAGTGCCCGGTGTACAGAGAGTGTCCAGTGTACAGACACTGTCCAGTGTACAGAGAGTGTCCAGTGTACAGAGAGTGTCCAGTGTACAGACACTGTCCAGTGTACAGAGAGTGCCCGGTGTACAGAGAGTGTCCAGTGTACAGAGAGTGTCCAGTGTACAGACACTGTCCAGTGTACAGAGAGTGCCCGGTGTACAGAGAGTGCCTGGTGTACAGAGAGTGTCCAGTGTACAGAGAGTGCCCGGTGTACAGAGAGTGTCCAGTGTACAGAGAGTGTCCAGTGTACAGACACTGTCCAGTGTACAGAGAGTGCCCGGTGTACAGAGAGTGCCCGGTGTACAGAGAGTGCCCAGTGTACAGAGAGTGCCCGGTGTACAGAGAGTGTCCGGAGTACAGAGAGTGTCCAGTGTACAGAGAGTGCCCAGTGTACAGACACTGTCCAGTGTACAGAGAGTGCCCGGTGTACAGAGAGTGTCCGTTGTACAGAGAGTGTCCGGTGTACAGAGAGTGTCCGGTGTACAGAGAGTGTCCAGTGTACAGAGAGTGTCCAGTGTACAGAGAGTGTCCGGTGTACAGAGAGTGCCCAGTGTACAGACAGTGTCCAGTGTACAGACACTGTCCAGTGTACAGAGAGTGTCCAGTGTACAGAGAGTGTCCAGTGTACAGAGAGTGTCCAGTGTCCAGAGAGTGTCCGGTGTACCGAGAGTGCCCGTGTACAGACACTGTCCAGTGTTCCGAGAGTGCCCGTGTACAGAGACTGTCCAGTGTACAGAGACTGTCCAGTGTACAGAGAGTGCCCAGTGTACAGACTGTGTCCAGTGTACAGACACTGTCCAGTGTACAGAGAGTGCCCGGTGTACAGAGAGTGTCCAGTGTACAGAGAGTGTCCAGTGTACAGAGAGTGTCCGGTGTACAGAGAGTGTCCGGTGTACAGACAGTGCCCGGTGTACAGAGAGTATCCTGTGTACAGAGAGTGTCCGGTGTACAGAGAGTGTCCAGTGTACAGAGAGTGTCCAGTGTACAGACAGTGCCCGGTGTACAGAGAGTGTCCAGTGTACAGAGAGTGTCCAGTGTACACAGAGTGTCTGGTGTACAGAGAGTGCCCGGTGTACAGAGAGTGTCCAGTGTACAGAGAGTGTCCGGTGTACAGAGAGTATCCAGTGTGCAGACAGTGTCCGGTGTACAGAGAGTGCCCAGTGTACAGACAGTGTCCAGTGTACAGACACTGTCCAGTGTACAGAGAGTGCCCGGTGTACAGAGAGTGTCCAGTGTACAGAGAGTGTCCAGTGTCCAGAGAGTGTCTGGTGTACCGAGAGTGCCCGTGTACAGACACTGTCCAGTGTTCCGAGAGTGCCCGTGTACAGAGACTGTCCAGTGTACAGAGACTGTCCAGTGTACAGAGAGTGCCCAGTGTACAGAGAGTGTCCAGTGTACAGAGAGTGTCCAGTGTACAGAGAGTGCCTGGTGTACAGAGAGTGTCCAGTGTACAGACAGTGTCCAGTGTACAGACACTTTCCAGTGTACAGAGAGTGTCCGGTGTACAGACAGTGCCCGGTGTACAGAGATTGTCTGGTGTACAGACAGTGTCCAGTGTACAGAGAGTGTCCAGTGTACAGAGAGTGTCTGGTGTACAGACAGTGCCCGGTGTACAGACAGTGTCCGGTGTACAGAGAGTGTCCGGTGTACAGACAGTGTCCAGTGTACAGACACTGTCCAGTGTACAGAGAGTGCCCGGTGTACAGAGAGTGTCCAGTGTACAGAGAGTGTCCGGTGTACAGAGAGTGTCCGGTGTACAGAGAGTGTCCAGTGTACAGAGAGTGTCCAGTGTACAGACACTGTCCAGTGTACAGAGAGTGACCGGTGTACAGAGAGTGTCCAGTGTACAGAGAGTGTCCAGTGTACAGACAGTGCCCGGTGTACGGACAGTGTCCAGTGTACAGAGAGTGTCCGGTGTACAGAGAGTGTCCGGTGTACAGAGAGTGCCCGGTGTACAGAGAGTGTCCAGTGTACAGAGAGTGTCCAGTGTACAGACACTGTCCAGTGTACAGAGAGTGCCCGGTGTACAGAGAGTGCCTGGTGTACAGAGAGTGTCCAGTGTACAGAGAGTGCCCGGTGTACAGAGAGTGTCCAGTGTACAGAGAGTGTCCAGTGTACAGACACTGTCCAGTGTACAGAGAGTGCCCGGTGTACAGAGAGTGCCCGGTGTACAGAGAGTGCCCAGTGTACAGAGAGTGTCCGGTGTACAGAGAGTGTCCAGTGTACAGAGAGTGCCCAGTGTACAGACACTGTCCAGTGTACAGAGAGTGCCCGGTGTACAGAGAGTGTCCGGTGTACAGAGAGTGTCCGGTGTACAGAGAGTGTCCAGTGTCCAGAGAGTGTCCGGTGTACCGAGAGTGCCCGTGTACAGAAACTGTCCAGTGTACCGAGAGTGCCCGTGTACAGAGACTGTCCAGTGTACAGAGACTGTCCAGTGTACAGAGAGTGCCCAGTGTACAGACTGTGTCCAGTGTAGAGACACTGTCCAGTGTACAGAGAGTGCCCGGTGTACAGAGAGTGTCAGTGTACAGACAGTGTCCAGTGTACAGACACTGTCCAGTGTACAGAGAGTGTCCGGTGTACAGAGAGTGTCCAGTGTACAGAGAGTGTCCAGTGTACAGAGAGTGTCTGGTGTACAGACAGTGCCTGGTGTACAGAGATTGTCTGGTGTACAGACAGTGTCCAGTGTACAGAGAGTGTCCAGTGTACAGAGAGTGTCCGGTGTACAGACAGTGCCCGGTGTACAGAGAGTGTCCGGTGTACAGACAGTGTCCAGTGTACAGACACTGTCCAGTGTACAGAGAGTGCCCGGTGTACAGAGAGTGTCCAGTGTACAGAGAGTGTCCAGTGTACAGAGAGTGTCCGGTGTACAGAGAGTGTCCGGTGTACAGACAGTGCCCGGTGTACAGAGAGTATCCTGTGTACAGAGAGTGTCCGGTGTACAGAGAGTGTCCAGTGTACAGAGAGTGTCCAGTGTACAGACAGTGCCCGGTGTACAGAGAGTGTCCAGTGTACAGAGAGTGTCCAGTGTACAGAGAGTGCCTGGTGTACAGAGAGTGTCCAGTGTACAGACAGTGTCCAGTGTACAGACACTTTCCAGTGTACAGAGAGTGTCCGGTGTACAGACAGTGCCCGGTGTACAGAGATTGTCTGGTGTACAGACAGTGTTCAGTGTACAGAGAGTGTCCAGTGTACAGAGAGTGTCTGGTGTACAGACAGTGCCCGGTGTACAGACAGTGTCCGGTGTACAGAGAGTGTCCGGTGTACAGACAGTGTCCAGTGTACAGAGAGTGCCCGGTGTACAGAGAGTGTCCAGTGTACAGAGAGTGTCCGGTGTACAGAGAGTGTCCGGTGTACAGAGAGTGTCCAGTGTACAGACACTGTCCAGTGTACAGAGAGTGACCGGTGTACAGAGAGTGTCCAGTGTACAGTGAGTGTCCAGTGTACAGACAGTGCCCGGTGTACGGACAGTGTCCAGTGTACAGAGAGTGTCCGGTGTACAGAGAGTGTCCGGTGTACAGAGAGTGCCCGGTGTACAGAGAGTGTCCAGTGTACAGACACTGTCCAGTGTACAGAGAGTGTCCAGTGTACAGAGAGTGTCCAGTGTACAGACACTGTCCAGTGTACAGAGAGTGCCCGGTGTACAGAGAGTGTCCAGTGTACAGAGAGTGTCCAGTGTACAGACACTGTCCAGTGTACAGAGAGTGCCCGGTGTACAGAGAGTGCCTGGTGTACAGAGAGTGTCCAGTGTACAGAGAGTGCCCGGTGTACAGAGAGTGTCCAGTGTACAGAGAGTGTCCAGTGTACAGACACTGTCCAGTGTACAGAGAGTGCCCGGTGTACAGAGAGTGCCCGGTGTACAGAGAGTGCCCAGTGTACAGAGAGTGCCCGGTGTACAGAGAGTGTCCGGTGTACAGAGAGTGTCCAGTGTACAGAGAGTGCCCAGTGTACAGACACTGTCCAGTGTACAGAGAGTGCCCGGTGTACAGAGAGTGTCCGTTGTACAGAGAGTGTCCGGTGTACAGAGAGTGTCCGGTGTACAGAGAGTGTCCAGTGTACAGAGAGTGTCCAGTGTACAGACAGTGCCCGGTGTACAGAGAGTGTCCAGTGTACAGAGAGTGTCCGGTGTACAGACAGTGCCCGGTGTACAGAGAGTATCCGGTGTACAGAGAGTGTCCAGTGTACAGAGAGTGCCCAGTGTACAGACACTGTCCAGTGTACAGAGAGTGTCCGGTGTACAGAGAGTGTCCAGTGTACAGAGAGTGCCCAGTGTACAGACACTGTCCAGTGTACAGAGAGTGCCCGGTGTACAGAGAGTGTCCGGTGTACAGAGAGTGTCCGGTGTACAGAGAGTGTCCAGTGTCCAGAGAGTGTCCGGTGTACCGAGAGTGCCCGTGTACAGAAACTGTCCAGTGTACCGAGAGTGCCCGTGTACAGAGACTGTCCAGTGTACAGAGACTGTCCAGTGTACAGAGAGTGCCCAGTGTACAGACTGTGTCCAGTGTAGAGACACTGTCCAGTGTACAGAGAGTGCCCGGTGTACAGAGAGTGTCAGTGTACAGACAGTGTCCAGTGTACAGACACTGTCCAGTGTACAGAGAGTGTCCGGTGTACAGAGAGTGTCCAGTGTACAGAGAGTGTCCAGTGTACAGAGAGTGTCTGGTGTACAGACAGTGCCTGGTGTACAGAGATTGTCTGGTGTACAGACAGTGTCCAGTGTACAGAGAGTGTCCAGTGTACAGAGAGTGTCCGGTGTACAGATAGTGCCCGGTGTACAGAGAGTGTCCGGTGTACAGACAGTGTCCAGTGTACAGACACTGTCCAGTGTACAGAGAGTGCCCGGTGTACAGAGAGTGTCCAGTGTACAGAGAGTGTCCAGTGTACAGAGAGTGTCCGGTGTACAGAGAGTGTCCGGTGTACAGACAGTGCCCGGTGTACAGAGAGTATCCTGTGTACAGAGAGTGTCCGGTGTACAGAGAGTGTCCAGTGTACAGAGAGTGTCCAGTGTACAGACAGTGCCCGGTGTACAGAGAGTGTCCAGTGTACAGAGAGTGTCCAGTGTACAGAGAGTGTCTGGTGTACAGAGAGTGCCCGGTGTACAGAGAGTGTCCAGTGTACAGAGAGTGTCCGGTGTACAGAGAGTATCCAGTGTGCAGACAGTGTCCGGTGTACAGAGAGTGCCCAGTGTACAGACAGTGTCCAGTGTACAGACACTGTCCAGTGTACAGAGAGTGCCCGGTGTACAGAGAGTGTCCAGTGTACAGAGAGTGTCCAGTGTCCAGAGAGTGTCCGGTGTACCGAGAGTGCCCGTGTACAGACACTGTCCAGTGTTCCGAGAGTGCCCGTGTACAGAGACTGTCCAGTGAACAGAGACTGTCCAGTGTACAGAGAGTGCCCAGTGTACAGACTGTGTCCAGTGTACAGACACTGTCCAGTGTACAGAGAGTGCCTGGTGTACAGAGAGTGTCCAGTGTACAGACAGTGTCCAGTGTACAGACACTTTCCAGTGTACAGAGAGTGTCCGGTGTACAGACAGTGCCCGGTGTACAGAGATTGTCTGGTGTACAGACAGTGTCCAGTGTACAGAGAGTGTCCAGTGTACAGAGAGTGTCTGGTGTACAGACAGTGCCCGGTGTACAGAGAGTGTCCGGTGTACAGAGAGTGTCCGGTGTACAGACAGTGTCCAGTGTACAGACACTGTCCAGTGTACAGAGAGTGCCCGGTGTACAGAGAGTGTCCGGTGTACAGAGAGTGTCCGGTGTACAGAGAGTGTCCAGTGTACAGAGAGTGTCCAGTGTACAGAGAGTGTCCGGTGTACAGACAGTGTCCAGTGTACAGACACTGTCCAGTGTACAGAGAGTGCCCGGTGTACAGAGAGTGTCCAGTGTACAGAGAGTGTCCAGTGTACAGAGAGTGTCCGGTGTACAGAGAGTGTCCGGTGTACAGAGAGTGTCCGGTGTACAGACAGTGTCCGGTGTACAGAGAGTGTCCAGTGTACAGAGAGTGTCCAGTGTACAGACAGTGCCCGGTGTACAGAGAGTGTCCAGTGTACAGAGAGTGTCCGGTGTACAGACAGTGCCCGGTGTACAGAGAGTATCCGGTGTACAGAGAGTGTCCAGTGTACAGAGAGTGTCCGGTGTACAGAGAGTGTCCAGTGTACAGAGAGTGTCCAGTGTACAGACAGTGCCCGTTGTACGGACAGTGTCCAGTGTACAGAGATTGTCTGGTGTACAGACAGTGTCCAGTGTACAGAGAGTGTCCAGTGTACAGAGAGTGTCTGGTGTACAGACAGTGCCCGCTGTACAGAGAGTGTCCGGTGTACAGAGAGTATCCAGTGTGCAGACAGTGTCCGGTGTACAGAGAGTGCCCACTGTACAGACAGTGTCCAGTGTACAGACACTGTCCAGTGTACAGAGAGTGTCCGGTGTACAGAGAGTGTCCAGTGTACAGAGAGTGTCCGGTGTACAGAGATTGTCTGGTGTACAGACAGTGTCCAGTGTACAGAGAGTGTCCAGTGTACAGAGAGTGTCTGGTGTACAGACAGTGCCCGGTGTACAGACAGTGTCCGGTGTACAGAGAGTGTCCGGTGTACAGACAGTGTCCAGTGTACAGACACTGTCCAGTGTACAGAGAGTGCCCGGTGTACAGAGAGTGTCCAGTGTACAGAGAGTGTCCGGTGTACAGAGAGTGTCCGGTGTACAGAGAGTGTCCAGTGTACAGAGAGTGTCCAGTGTACAGAGAGTGTCCAGTGTACAGACACTGTCCAGTGTACAGAGAGTGACCGGTGTACAGAGAGTGTCCAGTGTACAGAGAGTGTCCAGTGTACAGACAGTGCCCGGTGTACGGACAGTGTCCAGTGTACAGAGAGTGTCCGGTGTACAGAGAGTGTCCGGTGTACAGAGAGTGCCCGGTGTACAGAGAGTGTCCAGTGTACAGAGAGTGTCCAGTGTACAGACACTGTCCAGTGTACAGAGAGTGCCCGGTGTACAGAGAGTGCCTGGTGTACAGAGAGTGTCCAGTGTACAGAGAGTGCCCGGTGTACAGAGAGTGTCCAGTGTACAGAGAGTGTCCAGTGTACAGACACTGTCCAGTGTACAGAGAGTGCCCGGTGTACAGAGAGTGCCCGGTGTACAGAGAGTGCCCAGTGTACAGAGAGTGTCCGGTGTACAGAGAGTGTCCAGTGTACAGAGAGTGCCCAGTGTACAGACACTGTCCAGTGTACAGAGAGTGCCCGGTGTACAGAGAGTGTCCGGTGTACAGAGAGTGTCCGGTGTACAGAGAGTGTCCAGTGTCCAGAGAGTGTCCGGTGTACCGAGAGTGCCCGTGTACAGAAACTGTCCAGTGTACCGAGAGTGCCCGTGTACAGAGACTGTCCAGTGTACAGAGACTGTCCAGTGTACAGAGAGTGCCCAGTGTACAGACTGTGTCCAGTGTAGAGACACTGTCCAGTGTACAGAGAGTGCCCGGTGTACAGAGAGTGTCAGTGTACAGACAGTGTCCAGTGTACAGACACTGTCCAGTGTACAGAGAGTGTCCGGTGTACAGAGAGTGTCCAGTGTACAGAGAGTGTCCAGTGTACAGAGAGTGTCTGGTGTACAGACAGTGCCTGGTGTACAGAGATTGTCTGGTGTACAGACAGTGTCCAGTGTACAGAGAGTGTCCAGTGTACAGAGAGTGTCCGGTGTACAGACAGTGCCCGGTGTACAGAGAGTGTCCGGTGTACAGACAGTGTCCAGTGTACAGACACTGTCCAGTGTACAGAGAGTGTCCGGTGTACAGAGAGTGTCCAGTGTACAGAGAGTGTCCGGTGTACAGAGAGTGTCCGGTGTACAGACAGTGCCCGGTGTACAGAGAGTATCCTGTGTACAGAGAGTGTCCGGTGTACAGAGAGTGTCCAGTGTACAGAGAGTGTCCAGTGTACAGACAGTGCCCGGTGTACAGAGAGTGTCCAGTGTACAGAGAGTGTCCAGTGTACAGAGAGTGCCTGGTGTACAGAGAGTGTCCAGTGTACAGACAGTGTCCAGTGTACAGACACTTTCCAGTGTACAGAGAGTGTCCGGTGTACAGACAGTGCCCGGTGTACAGAGATTGTCTGGTGTACAGACAGTGTTCAGTGTACAGAGAGTGTCCAGTGTACAGAGAGTGTCTGGTGTACAGACAGTGCCCGGTGTACAGACAGTGTCCGGTGTACAGAGAGTGTCCGGTGTACAGACAGTGTCCAGTGTACAGACACTGTCCAGTGTACAGAGAGTGCCCGGTGTACAGAGAGTGTCCAGTGTACAGAGAGTGTCCGGTGTACAGAGAGTGTCCGGTGTACAGAGAGTGTCCAGTGTACAGACACTGTCCAGTGTACAGAGAGTGACCGGTGTACAGAGAGTGTCCAGTGTACAGTGAGTGTCCAGTGTACAGACAGTGCCCGGTGTACGGACAGTGTCCAGTGTACAGAGAGTGTCCGGTGTACAGAGAGTGTCCGGTGTACAGAGAGTGCCCGGTGTACAGAGAGTGTCCAGTGTACAGACACTGTCCAGTGTACAGAGAGTGTCCAGTGTACAGAGAGTGTCCAGTGTACAGACACTGTCCAGTGTACAGAGAGTGCCCGGTGTACAGAGAGTGTCCAGTGTACAGAGAGTGTCCAGTGTACAGACACTGTCCAGTGTACAGAGAGTGCCCGGTGTACAGAGAGTGCCTGGTGTACAGAGAGTGTCCAGTGTACAGAGAGTGCCCGGTGTACAGAGAGTGTCCAGTGTACAGAGAGTGTCCAGTGTACAGACACTGTCCAGTGTACAGAGAGTGCCCGGTGTACAGAGAGTGCCCGGTGTACAGAGAGTGCCCAGTGTACAGAGAGTGCCCGGTGTACAGAGAGTGTCCGGAGTACAGAGAGTGTCCAGTGTACAGAGAGTGCCCAGTGTACAGACACTGTCCAGTGTACAGAGAGTGCCCGGTGTACAGAGAGTGTCCGTTGTACAGAGAGTGTCCGGTGTACAGAGAGTGTCCGGTGTACAGAGAGTGTCCAGTGTACAGAGAGTGTCCAGTGTACAGAGAGTGTCCGGTGTACAGAGAGTGCCCAGTGTACAGACAGTGTCCAGTGTACAGACACTGTCCAGTGTACAGAGAGTGCCCGGTGTACAGAGAGTGTCCAGTGTACAGAGAGTGTCCAGTGTACAGAGAGTGTCCAGTGTCCAGAGAGTGTCCGGTGTACCGAGAGTGCCCGTGTACAGACACTGTCCAGTGTTCCGAGAGTGCCCGTGTACAGAGACTGTCCAGTGTACAGAGACTGTCCAGTGTACAGAGAGTGCCCAGTGTACAGACTGTGTCCAGTGTACAGACACTGTCCAGTGTACAGAGAGTGCCCGGTGTACAGAGAGTGTCCAGTGTACAGAGAGTGTCCAGTGTACAGAGAGTGTCCGGTGTACAGAGAGTGTCCGGTGTACAGACAGTGCCCGGTGTACAGAGAGTATCCTGTGTACAGAGAGTGTCCGGTGTACAGAGAGTGTCCAGTGTACAGAGAGTGTCCAGTGTACAGACAGTGCCCGGTGTACAGAGAGTGTCCAGTGTACAGAGAGTGTCCAGTGTACAGAGAGTGTCTGGTGTACAGAGAGTGCCCGGTGTACAGAGAGTGTCCAGTGTACAGAGAGTGTCCGGTGTACAGAGAGTATCCAGTGTGCAGACAGTGTCCGGTGTACAGAGAGTGCCCAGTGTACAGACAGTGTCCAGTGTACAGACACTGTCCAGTGTACAGAGAGTGCCCGGTGTACAGAGAGTGTCCAGTGTACAGAGAGTGTCCAGTGTCCAGAGAGTGTCTGGTGTACCGAGAGTGCCCGTGTACAGACACTGTCCAGTGTTCCGAGAGTGCCCGTGTACAGAGACTGTCCAGTGTACAGAGACTGTCCAGTGTACAGAGAGTGCCCAGTGTACAGAGAGTGTCCAGTGTACAGAGAGTGTCCAGTGTACAGAGAGTGCCTGGTGTACAGAGAGTGTCCAGTGTACAGACAGTGTCCAGTGTACAGACACTTTCCAGTGTACAGAGAGTGTCCGGTGTACAGACAGTGCCCGGTGTACAGAGATTGTCTGGTGTACAGACAGTGTCCAGTGTACAGAGAGTGTCCAGTGTACAGAGAGTGTCTGGTGTACAGACAGTGCCCGGTGTACAGACAGTGTCCGGTGTACAGAGAGTGTCCGGTGTACAGACAGTGTCCAGTGTACAGACACTGTCCAGTGTACAGAGAGTGCCCGGTGTACAGAGAGTGTCCAGTGTACAGAGAGTGTCCGGTGTACAGAGAGTGTCCGGTGTACAGAGAGTGTCCAGTGTACAGAGAGTGTCCAGTGTACAGACACTGTCCAGTGTACAGAGAGTGACCGGTGTACAGAGAGTGTCCAGTGTACAGAGAGTGTCCAGTGTACAGACAGTGCCCGGTGTACGGACAGTGTCCAGTGTACAGAGAGTGTCCGGTGTACAGAGAGTGTCCGGTGTACAGAGAGTGCCCGGTGTACAGAGAGTGTCCAGTGTACAGAGAGTGTCCAGTGTACAGACACTGTCCAGTGTACAGAGAGTGCCCGGTGTACAGAGAGTGCCTGGTGTACAGAGAGTGTCCAGTGTACAGAGAGTGTCCGGTGTACAGAGAGTGTCCAGTGTACAGAGAGTGTCCAGTGTACAGACACTGTCCAGTGTACAGAGAGTGCCCGGTGTACAGAGAGTGCCCGGTGTACAGAGAGTGCCCAGTGTACAGAGAGTGTCCGGTGTACAGAGAGTGTCCAGTGTACAGAGAGTGCCCAGTGTACAGACACTGTCCAGTGTACAGAGAGTGCCCGGTGTACAGAGAGTGTCCGGTGTACAGAGAGTGTCCGGTGTACAGAGAGTGTCCAGTGTCCAGAGAGTGTCCGGTGTACCGAGAGTGCCCGTGTACAGAAACTGTCCAGTGTACCGAGAGTGCCCGTGTACAGAGACTGTCCAGTGTACAGAGACTGTCCAGTGTACAGAGAGTGCCCAGTGTACAGACTGTGTCCAGTGTAGAGACACTGTCCAGTGTACAGAGAGTGCCCGGTGTACAGAGAGTGTCAGTGTACAGACAGTGTCCAGTGTACAGACACTGTCCAGTGTACAGAGAGTGTCCGGTGTACAGAGAGTGTCCAGTGTACAGAGAGTGTCCAGTGTACAGAGAGTGTCTGGTGTACAGACAGTGCCTGGTGTACAGAGATTGTCTGGTGTACAGACAGTGTCCAGTGTACAGAGAGTGTCCAGTGTACAGAGAGTGTCCGGTGTACAGACAGTGCCCGGTGTACAGAGAGTGTCCGGTGTACAGACAGTGTCCAGTGTACAGACACTGTCCAGTGTACAGAGAGTGCCCGGTGTACAGAGAGTGTCCAGTGTACAGAGAGTGTCCAGTGTACAGAGAGTGTCCGGTGTACAGAGAGTGTCCGGTGTACAGACAGTGCCCGGTGTACAGAGAGTATCCTGTGTACAGAGAGTGTCCGGTGTACAGAGAGTGTCCAGTGTACAGAGAGTGTCCAGTGTACAGACAGTGCCCGGTGTACAGAGAGTGTCCAGTGTACAGAGAGTGTCCAGTGTACAGAGAGTGCCTGGTGTACAGAGAGTGTCCAGTGTACAGACAGTGTCCAGTGTACAGACACTTTCCAGTGTACAGAGAGTGTCCGGTGTACAGACAGTGCCCGGTGTACAGAGATTGTCTGGTGTACAGACAGTGTTCAGTGTACAGAGAGTGTCCAGTGTACAGAGAGTGTCTGGTGTACAGACAGTGCCCGGTGTACAGACAGTGTCCGGTGTACAGAGAGTGTCCGGTGTACAGACAGTGTCCAGTGTACAGAGAGTGCCCGGTGTACAGAGAGTGTCCAGTGTACAGAGAGTGTCCGGTGTACAGAGAGTGTCCGGTGTACAGAGAGTGTCCAGTGTACAGACACTGTCCAGTGTACAGAGAGTGACCGGTGTACAGAGAGTGTCCAGTGTACAGTGAGTGTCCAGTGTACAGACAGTGCCCGGTGTACGGACAGTGTCCAGTGTACAGAGAGTGTCCGGTGTACAGAGAGTGTCCGGTGTACAGAGAGTGCCCGGTGTACAGAGAGTGTCCAGTGTACAGACACTGTCCAGTGTACAGAGAGTGTCCAGTGTACAGAGAGTGTCCAGTGTACAGACACTGTCCAGTGTACAGAGAGTGCCCGGTGTACAGAGAGTGTCCAGTGTACAGAGAGTGTCCAGTGTACAGACACTGTCCAGTGTACAGAGAGTGCCCGGTGTACAGAGAGTGCCTGGTGTACAGAGAGTGTCCAGTGTACAGAGAGTGCCCGGTGTACAGAGAGTGTCCAGTGTACAGAGAGTGTCCAGTGTACAGACACTGTCCAGTGTACAGAGAGTGCCCGGTGTACAGAGAGTGCCCGGTGTACAGAGAGTGCCCAGTGTACAGAGAGTGCCCGGTGTACAGAGAGTGTCCGGTGTACAGAGAGTGTCCAGTGTACAGAGAGTGCCCAGTGTACAGACACTGTCCAGTGTACAGAGAGTGCCCGGTGTACAGAGAGTGTCCGTTGTACAGAGAGTGTCCGGTGTACAGAGAGTGTCCGGTGTACAGAGAGTGTCCAGTGTACAGAGAGTGTCCAGTGTACAGACAGTGCCCGGTGTACAGAGAGTGTCCAGTGTACAGAGAGTGTCCGGTGTACAGACAGTGCCCGGTGTACAGAGAGTATCCGGTGTACAGAGAGTGTCCAGTGTACAGAGAGTGCCCAGTGTACAGACACTGTCCAGTGTACAGAGAGTGTCCGGTGTACAGAGAGTGTCCAGTGTACAGAGAGTGCCCAGTGTACAGACACTGTCCAGTGTACAGAGAGTGCCCGGTGTACAGAGAGTGTCCGGTGTACAGAGAGTGTCCGGTGTACAGAGAGTGTCCAGTGTCCAGAGAGTGTCCGGTGTACCGAGAGTGCCCGTGTACAGAAACTGTCCAGTGTACCGAGAGTGCCCGTGTACAGAGACTGTCCAGTGTACAGAGACTGTCCAGTGTACAGAGAGTGCCCAGTGTACAGACTGTGTCCAGTGTAGAGACACTGTCCAGTGTACAGAGAGTGCCCGGTGTACAGAGAGTGTCAGTGTACAGACAGTGTCCAGTGTACAGACACTGTCCAGTGTACAGAGAGTGTCCGGTGTACAGAGAGTGTCCAGTGTACAGAGAGTGTCCAGTGTACAGAGAGTGTCTGGTGTACAGACAGTGCCTGGTGTACAGAGATTGTCTGGTGTACAGACAGTGTCCAGTGTACAGAGAGTGTCCAGTGTACAGAGAGTGTCCGGTGTACAGATAGTGCCCGGTGTACAGAGAGTGTCCGGTGTACAGACAGTGTCCAGTGTACAGACACTGTCCAGTGTACAGAGAGTGCCCGGTGTACAGAGAGTGTCCAGTGTACAGAGAGTGTCCAGTGTACAGAGAGTGTCCGGTGTACAGAGAGTGTCCGGTGTACAGAGAGTGTCCGGTGTACAGACAGTGCCCGGTGTACAGAGAGTGTCCTGTGTACAGAGAGTGTCCGGTGTACAGAGAGTGTCCAGTGTACAGAGAGTGTCCGGTGTACAGACAGTGCCCGGTGTACAGAGAGTGTCCAGTGTACAGAGAGTGTCTGGTGTACAGAGAGTGCCCGGTGTACAGAGAGTGTCCAGTGTACAGAGAGTGTCCGGTGTACAGAGAGTATCCAGTGTGCAGACAGTGTCCGGTGTACAGAGAGTGCCCAGTGTACAGACAGTGTCCAGTGTACAGACACTGTCCAGTGTACAGAGAGTGCCCGGTGTACAGAGAGTGTCCAGTGTACAGAGAGTGTCCAGTGTCCAGAGAGTGTCCGGTGTACCGAGAGTGCCCGTGTACAGACACTGTCCAGTGTTCCGAGAGTGCCCGTGTACAGAGACTGTCCAGTGAACAGAGACTGTCCAGTGTACAGAGAGTGCCCAGTGTACAGACTGTGTCCAGTGTACAGACACTGTCCAGTGTACAGAGAGTGCCTGGTGTACAGAGAGTGTCCAGTGTACAGACAGTGTCCAGTGTACAGACACTTTCCAGTGTACAGAGAGTGTCCGGTGTACAGACAGTGCCCGGTGTACAGAGATTGTCTGGTGTACAGACAGTGTCCAGTGTACAGAGAGTGTCCAGTGTACAGAGAGTGTCTGGTGTACAGACAGTGCCCGGTGTACAGACAGTGTCCGGTGTACAGAGAGTGTCCGGTGTACAGACAGTGTCCAGTGTACAGACACTGTCCAGTGTACAGAGAGTGCCCGGTGTACAGAGAGTGTCCGGTGTACAGAGAGTGTCCGGTGTACAGAGAGTGTCCAGTGTACAGAGAGTGTCCAGTGTACAGAGAGTGTCCGGTGTACAGACAGTGTCCAGTGTACAGACACTGTCCAGTGTACAGAGAGTGCCCGGTGTACAGAGAGTGTCCAGTGTACAGAGAGTGTCCAGTGTACAGAGAGTGTCCGGTGTACAGAGAGTGTCCGGTGTACAGAGAGTGTCCGGTGTACAGACAGTGTCCGGTGTACAGAGAGTGTCCAGTGTACAGAGAGTGTCCAGTGTACAGACAGTGCCCGGTGTACAGAGAGTGTCCAGTGTACAGAGAGTGTCCGGTGTACAGACAGTGCCCGGTGTACAGAGAGTATCCGGTGTACAGAGAGTGTCCAGTGTACAGAGAGTGTCCGGTGTACAGAGAGTGTCCAGTGTACAGAGAGTGTCCAGTGTACAGACAGTGCCCGTTGTACGGACAGTGTCCAGTGTACAGAGATTGTCTAGTGTCCAGTGTACAGAGATTGTCTGGTGTACAGACAGTGTCCAGTGTACAGAGAGTGTCCAGTGTACAGAGAGTGTCTGGTGTACAGACAGTGCCCGCTGTACAGAGAGTGTCCGGTGTACAGAGAGTATCCAGTGTGCAGACAGTGTCCGGTGTACAGAGAGTGCCCAGTGTACAGACAGTGTCCAGTGTACAGACACTGTCCAGTGTACAGAGAGTGTCCGGTGTACAGAGAGTGTCCAGTGTACAGAGAGTGTCCGGTGTACAGAGAGTGCCCGGTGTACAGAGAGTGCCCGGTGTACAGAGAGTGTCCAGTGTACAGAGAGTGTCCAGTGTACAGACAGTGCCCGGTGTACAGACAGTGTCCAGTGTACAGAGATTGTCTGGTGTACAGAGAGTGTCCAGTGTACAGACAGTGCCCGGTGTACAGACAGTGTCCAGTGTACAGAGAGTGTCCAGTGTACAGAGAGTATCCAGTGTGCAGACAGTGTCCGGTGTACAGAGAGTGTCCGGTGTACAGAGAGTGTCCGGTGTACAGAGAGTGTCCAGTGTACAGAGAGTGCCCAGTGTACAGACAGTGCCCGGTGTACAAAGAGTGTCCAGTGTACAGAGAGTGTCCGGTGTACAGAGAGTGTCCGGTGTACAGACAGTGTCCAGTGTACATAGAGTGTCCAGTGTACATAGAGTGTCCAGTGTACATAGAGTGTCCGGTGTACAGAGAGTGTCCGGTGTACAGAGAGTGTCCGGTGTACAGAGAGTGCCCGGTGTACAGAGAGTGTCCAGTGTACAGACACTGTCCAGTGTACAGAGAGTGTCCGGTGTACAGAGAGTGCCCGGTGTACAGAGAGTGTCCAGTGTACACAGAGTGTCCAGTGTACAGAGAGTGCCCGGTGTACAGAGAATGTCCAGTGTACAGAGAGTGCCCGGTGTACAGAGAGTGCCCGGTGTACAGAGAGTGTCCAGTGTACAGACACTGTCCAGTGTACAGAGAGTGTCCGGTGTACAGACAGTGTCCAGTGTACAGAGAGTGTCCGGTGTACAGAGAGTGTCCGGTGTACAGAGAGTGTCCAGTGTACAGACAGTGCCCGGTGTACAGAGAGTGCGCAGTGTACAGAGAGTGTCCAGTGTACAGAGAGTGTCCAGTGTACAGAGAGTGCCCGGTGTACAGAGAGTGCCCGGTGTACAGAGAGTGTCCGGTGTACAGAGAGTGTCCAGTGTACAGAGAGTGCCCGGTGTACAGAGAGTGCCCGGTGTACAGAGAGTGTCCAGTGTACAGACACTGTCCAGTGTACAGAGAGTGTCCGGTGTACAGAGAGTGTCCGGTGTACAGACACTGTCCAGTGTACAGACACTGTCCAGTGTACAGAGAGTGTCCAGTGTACAGAGAGTGCCCGGTGTACAGAGAGTGTCCTGTGTACAGAGAGTGCCCAGTGTACAGACACTGTCCAGTGTACAGAGAGTGTCCGGTGTACAGAGAGTGTCCGGTGTACAGACACTGTCCAGTGTACAGACACTGTCCAGTGTACAGAGAGTGTCCAGTGTACAGAGAGTGCCCGGTGTACAGAGAGTGTCCGGTGTACAGAGAGTGTCCAGTGTACAGAGAGTGCCCGGTGTACAGAGAGTGCCCGGTGTACAGAGAGTGTCCAGTGTACAGACACTGTCCAGTGTACAGAGAGTGTCCGGTGTACAGAGAGTGTCCGGTGTACAGACACTGTCCAGTGTACAGACACTGTCCAGTGTACAGAGAGTGTCCAGTGTACAGAGAGTGCCCGGTGTACAGAGAGTGTCCTGTGTACAGAGAGTGCCCAGTGTACAGACACTGTCCGGTGTACAGAGAGTGTCCAGTGTCCAGAGAGTGACCGGTGTACCGAGAGTGCCCGTGTACAGACACAGTCCAGTGTACCAAGAGTGCCCATGTACAGACACTGCCCAGTGTACAGAGAGTGCCCAGTGTACAGAGACTGTCCAGTGTACAGACAGTGTCCAGTGTACAGACACTGTCCAGTGTACAGAGAGTGCCCAGTGTACAGAGAGTGTCCAGTGTACAGAGAGTGCCCGGTGTACAGAGAGTGTCCAGTGTACAGAGAGTGTCCGGTGTATGGAGAGTGTCCAGTGTACAGAGAGTGTCCGGTGTACAGAGAGTGTCCAGTGTACAGAGAGTACCCAGTGTACAGACACTGTCCAGTGTACAGACACTGTCCAGTGTACAGAGAGTGTCCAGTGTACAGAGAGTCCCCAGTGTACAGAGAGTCCCCAGTGTACAGACACTGTCCAGTGTACAGACACTGTCCAGTGTACAGACCGTGCCCGGTGTACAGAGAGTGTCCGGAGTACAGACACTGTCCAGTGTACAGAGAGTGTCCCGTGTACAGAGAGTGCCCAGTGTACAGAGAGTGCCCAGTGTACAGACAGTGCCCTGTGTACCGAGAGTGCCCGTGAACAGACACTGTCCAGTGTACAGAGAGTGTCCGGTGTACAGACGGTGCCCAATGTACAGACAATGTCCGGTGTACAGACACTGTCCAGAGGATGGACAGTGCCCAATGTACGGACAGTGCCCAATGTACGGACAATGCCCAGTGTACAGACAGTGCCCAGTGTACAGAGTGTGTCCGGTGTACAGAGAGTGTCCGGTGTACAGAGTGTCCAGTGTACAGACACTGTCCAGTGCACAGACAGTGCCCAGTGTACAGAGTGTGTCCAGTGTCAGAGAGTGTCCCGTGTACATAGAGTGTCCGGTGTACAGACACTGTCCAGTGGATGGACAGTATCCAGTGTACAGACAGTGTCCCGTGTACCGAGAGTGTCCAGTGTACAGACAGTGCCCAGTGTACAGAGAGTGTCCCGTGTACATAGAGTGTCCGGTGTACAGACACTGTCCAGTGGATGGACAGTATCCAGTGTACAGACAGTGTCCCGTGTACCGAGAGTGTCCAGTGTACAGACAGTGCCCAGTGTACAGACAGTGTCCAGTGTACATAGAGTGTCCGGTGTACAGACACTGTCCAGTGGATGGACAGTGTACAGTGTACAGTGTCCAGTGTACAGACAGTGTCCCGTGTACCGAGAGTGTCCAGTGTACAGACAGTGCCGGTGTACAGACAGTGTCCAGTGTACAGACAGTGCCCGGTGTACAGACAGTGCCCAGTGTACAGACCGTGTCCAGTGTACGGACAGTGCCCAGTGTACAGACAGTGCCCAGTGTACGGACAGTGCCCAGTGTACAGAGAGAGCCTATCATGCAGGCAATCCCTTGGTGTTCAAGTCTCAATATAATCGGGGTAGCACGGTGTCTCTGTGGTTAGCACTGCTACCTCCCAGCGCCCTGGGTTCAATTCCTGCTTCGGGTAACTGTCCGTGCGGACTCTGCACATTCTCCCCGTGTCTGCGTGGGTTTCCTCTCACAGTCCAAAGGTGTACAGGTCAGGGTGGATTGGCCATGCTAAATTGTCCATATTATTAGGTGGATTAGTCAAAGGGAAAAGGGTATGGGTGGGTTACTCTTTGGAGGGTCGGTATGGACTGGTTGGGCCAAGTGGCCTGTTTCCACACAGTAGGGAATCTAATTTAATCACCATAATGTCCTTTCACTCCTTCACTTTGTCGAACTGAGATGTGAAGAGAGGGAGTTAGCATGACTCCAGATTAGCTGTTGAAATGACAGGTTGAGATAAGGGAAGTGGAAATCAGTAATATTTCCCGTCTCCTTGTCGCTTCTGTATTCAAACCCTGAGCCGATAAAAAATGGGTGAAGTCGTTGGTGTGAGATTGGAATGAAAGATTGATTGAGATGGTGTATGTGTGCAAGTGGGTGAGAGTGTGTCTGTGTGTGTGTGAGAGTGTGAATAAATGTGAGGAGGTAAGTGACTGAGTATGTGTGTGTCTGTGTGTGTTCAGGGTGAGTGGGCTTATGTCAGTATCTGTGGGGTGTACAGAATATGAGAGTGGCCTTATGTGCATTTGTGTATGTGTGTGGGTCTGCCTGTCTGTGTGTGCATTGGTATGTCAGTGTGTGGGTATGTGTGAGAGTATGTGTCTCTGTGCGGGTGTGTGTGTGTGTGTGCGTGACAGAGTGTGTGTCTGGATGTGTGAGTGTGTGTGTATAAGTGAGTAAGTGTGTGTGTGTAAGTGATTCTGTGTGTGTGTGTGAGAGAGAGTGTGTACGTGTGCTTGAGAGTGTAAGTGAATGTGTGTGTGCGTGAGAGAGAGAGTGTGTGTGTGTGTGAGTATGTGTGAGTATGTGTGTGAGAAAAAGAAATTTTTTGTTGTGTGTGAGAGTGTGTGGGTGTTTTGTGTGTGTTTGTGTGTGAGCGTGAGAACATGTGTGTGAGTGTGTGTGTGTGCATCGAGGGGAGTGTGACAGAGTGTGTCTGAATGTGCGAGAGTGTGTGTGTGTGTCTGTATGAGTGAGTGAGTGTGTGTGTCTGTGTCTATATGTGTGTGTGAGAATGAGAGTGTGTGTGTGTGTCTATGTCTGTATGAGAGTGAGAGTGTGTGTGCACGAGAGTGTGTGTGAGTGTGTATGTGTGTGTGTGTGAGCATATGTCTGTCTGTATGTGCGTGCGAGAGAGTGTATGTGTGTGAGCGTGTATGTGTGAATGTCTGTGTGTCTGTGTGAGTATGTATGTGTGTGTGTGTCTGTGAGTGTGTGTGTGTATGTGAGTGAGTGTGAGTGTTTGTGTGAGTGTGAGTGTGTATGTGTGTGTGTCTGTCTGTGTGAGTGTGTGTGTGTCTGTATGTGTCTGTATGTGTGTGTGTGGTTGAGTGTGTGAGAGTGTCTGTGTGTGACTGTGTGTGTGTGAGTGTGAGTGTATGAATGTGTGTGTCTTTGTTAGTGTGTGAGTTTGTGTGTGAGTGTGATTGTGCCTGTGTGAGTGTGTTTGTGTCTGTGGGTGAGTGTCTGTGTGTGTGACTGTGTGTGTGTGTGTGAGTGTGTGTGTGAGTGAGTGAGAGTATGTGAGTGTTTGTGTGTGTGAGTGAGTGTGTGTGTGAGTGAGTGAGAGTATGTGAGTGTTTGTGTGTGTGTGTGTGAGTGAGTGTGTGTGTGTGTAAGTGTGAGGGTATGAGTGTGTGAGTGAGGGTGAATATTTGCGTGAGTGTGTGTGAGTGTGAGTGAGGGTTAGTGTTTGTGTGAGTGTGTGTGTGTGTGAGTGAGTGGGGGTGTGTGTGAGTGAGTGTGTGTGTGTGAGTTTGTGAGTCAGTAAGTTTGTGAGAGTGTGTGAGTGTGTGTGTGAGTGAGAGTGTGTGTGAGTATGTGTGTGAGTGAGTGTGTGTGTGTTTGTATGAGTGTGAGTGAGTGTGAGTATGTGTGTGAGAGTGTGGGAGTGTGAGAGTGTGTGTGTGAGTGAGTGAGAGTGTGTGTGAGTGAGTGTGAGAGGGTGTGAGTGTTTGTGAGTGAGAGTGTGTGTGAGTGAGAATGTATGTGAGTGAATGCGTGTGTGAGTGAGTGTGTATGTGTTTGAGTGTGTGTGAGTGAGTGTATGTGTGAGTGTGTGAGTGAGTATGTGTATGTGTGTGAGTGAGTGCATGTGTGTTTGAGTGTGTGTGTGAGAGAATGAGTGTGAGTGTATGTGTGTGAGTGTGTGTGTTTGTGTGAGTGTGTGTGTGAGTGTGTGTGAGTGAGTGTGTGAGT
>NC_092772.1:49484112-49510733 GCF_047496795.1 Chiloscyllium punctatum
TAATAAAAAATGTGGATGCTGTGAGTCAGAAACAGAAAGGAAAGTTGCTGGAAAAGCACAGCCGGTCGGGCGGCCTCTCACGGAGAGAAATCAGAGCCGCCATTTCGGTTTCGGCAACCCTCCCTCAGGACCCTCGATCCCCCCCCCCTCCAGCTTCCTCCAGACCTGATGCCCGGAACATCGACTCTCCTGCTCGTCGGACGCTGCCTGACCTGCTGTGGTTTTCCAGCACCAAACCTTTGGTTTCTTGGTTACGCAGTCCCCAAAACCCTTCGCTCTGAGGTCAGACAGTGCCATGGACTGTTTTAGCCAAACCCCCGCCCCTCCCCCCCAGCCAATCTTCTAACCATCCATCGCCCCCATAAAAGAAAGGTCAGCATCTGATTTCCTTCCCCTATCACCCACTCAACCCGGGATGCGAGCTGATACTGATCCAGTCTCGGTTCTGGAAGTCTTTCTGCAGGCTTACTCCATTTAAATAATATTCAGCTCCTCCAGTCTTCCTGTCAATGTGCACCTTGGCTCAGTGGTTAGCACTGCTGCCTCCCAGTGCCAGGGACCTGGGTTCGATCCCACCCTCAGGCGACTGCCTGTGTGGAGTTTGCACATTCTCCCCGCGTCTGTGTGGGTTTCCTCCGGGTGCTCCGGTTTCCTCCCACAGTCCAAAGATGTGCAGGTTAGGGTGGATTGGCCGTGGGAAATTGTCCCATAGTGCCCAGGGGTGTGCAGGTTAGGGTGGATTAAGTCAGGGGTAAATGCAGAGTAATGGGTTTGGGTGGGATACCCTTCGGAGGGAGGGTGTGGCCTTGATGGGCCAAATGGCCTGCTTCCACACTGTCGGGATTGTATGAAGTCACATTTCCCCACGTTATATTCCACCTGAACCTGGCTCAATCCCTGTGCAGATTCAGTGCTGCCCTCAGCACCTCGGTTCCCTCCCACACCCACCTTTATGAGGATAGCATATTCCCTTCCCTCACTGCGATCGAGTTCAAACAGCCCCCAGCCCTCGTTATCACTGTCTACTTCTGATTCGCCAGTCCTCTGTTCTGATCAACAAGGGACTTCGAAATCCATTCTGACCTTATTTATCACATTAAGTAATGTACATTCCCAAATAACAGATGTTGAACGAATTGGTTCATGGTTATTTTCGCTCCCTGTTCAAATAAAGGTGTTCCACTGGCAATTCTCCAACCCTCTGGATATTTTCCAGAGTCTAAGTGAGATTAAACACAGAAAGTCATAGAATCATAGAATCCTGACTCAGTGGAAACAAGCCATTCAAGATCAAAGAACAAAGAAACGTTACAGCCCAGGAACAGGCCCTTCGGCCCTCCAAGACTGAGCCGATCCAAATCTACTGTCTAAACCTATTGTCATCGGTACCCCTCTGCTCCCCACCGACTCATACATCTGTTCAGACGCATCTTGAATGAATCTACCGTGCCTGCCTCTCCCACCTCTGCTGGCAACGCGTTCCAGACGCCCACCACCCTCTGAGGGAAGCACTTAAAGCATGTATCCTCCTTAAACTTTCCACCTCTCACCTTGAAACAGTGACCTCTCGTTATTCAGCCCAAGTCATCAACAGCGACCCTCCGAAGAGTAACACACCCAGTCCCATTCCCCCGACCCTATTACTCGACATTTACCCCTGACTAATCCACCCTAACCTGCACATCCCTGGGCACTATGGGACAATTTCCCATGGACAATCCACCCTAACCTGCACACCTTTGGACTGTGGGAGGAAACTGGAGCACCCGGAGCAAACCCACGCAGACACGGGGAGAATGTGCAAACTCCACACAGACAGTCGCCCGAGGGTGGGATCGAACCTGGGGTCCCTGGCGCCGGGAGGCAGCGGTGCTAACCCACTGAGCCACTGTGCCACAACGAAATAGTTGCAGGCGTAGTCCTTTCGGCCCTTTGAGCCTGGACCACCAGCCCGTACGATCGTGGCAATCTCAGTAGAGGTCGTTCTGTGGTGACGCGCATTTTGTTCATGAGAATTCATCGCTGTAACACGATTGACGAATGGGGACACTGTTTCTAAAGCACAAACGTTTAAGGTGTGTGTTGGTGATAACACAATTCCTGTCCCTTTAGTTGAAACCATGCTGCAATTCTGCAGGATTCTTTTAACAGGACTCCATGAGAATTGAACTGCCACATTTCAACAGAACCAAATTGTATCCCATTCGCACCCTCTCCCCATACCCCTTGATCCCTTTAGTCCCCTATTCCAGCTCCCTCTTGGACATATCCAATGAACTGGCCCCCAGCAGCTTCCTGTGGGAGAGAATTCCACAGGTTCCCAACTCCCTGAGTGAAGAAATTCTCCCTCATCTCAGTCCGGAATGGCTTCCCCCTTTAGTCTTAGACTGTGACCCCCTAGTTCTGGATTTTCCCAACATTTCTCCCACATCCAGCCTGTCCAGTCCCATCAGGATTGTATATGTTTCTACGAGAATCCACCCCCACATTCCCCGAAATTCCAGTGAGTCCAAGCCCAGTCGATCCAGCCTTCCCTCATGTGTCAGTCCCGGGAATCAGTCTGCTGAACCTTCGCTGGGATCCCTCAATAGCGGGAATGTCCCTCCCTCAAGACCAGGAGACCGAAACTAGACACAGTCCTCAAGGAGTGGCCTCAGCTAGGCCCTGGGTAACTGCAGCAGGACCAGAGAATCCGCTTTCATTTTCATTCTTCACTCCTAGCACGGGGGCATCCCGGGCTAGATCAACATTAATCAGCTGTCCGAATCAGTTCAGAGACAGCCACACGGCTGTGGGGTCTGGAGTCACGTGTAGGCCCAGACCAGGTAAGGATGGCTGTTTCTTGACCTGAAGGACATGAGTGACCCAGCTGGGGTTTTTCCCAATAATCAGCAATGGATTCATGGTCATCTTCCCCGCTGAATTCCCATTTTGACTCGTTGAATTCTATCTCCCGCCATCTGCAGGGTTGGAAGCTGGATTCCAAGAACGTTCCTGGGTCTCTGGGATTGATAGTCTAGAGTTCACAGCATCAAGGCTAAACATCAGACCAGAAGGCGCAACAGCAGAAACTGGGCCATTCGGCCCATTGAGTCTGCTCTGCCATTCGATCCTGGATGACGTGTTTCCCGACCCCATTCTCCCGCCTTCTCCCTGTAACCCTCGACCTCCCTCTCACTAACCAGGAACCGGTCCATCTCTGTCTTAAACACACTCAGTGACGTGTCCCCCACGGCACTCTGTGGGAGGGAGTCCCACAGATTCCTCACCCTCCAGCTGAAGAGATTCCTCCGCATCTCAGTGCTCCTGGGTCACCCACTCGCTCTGAGGTTCCTAGTCCTCCCTCTCACCTCCTCCATTTCCGATCTTACCTTCAGCTACTTCCTTGAACATTCCGGGATGTATCCCATCAGACCCAGAGGACCTGGCCCCATCGTTTCCCCGGCATTTTGCTCTTGGGTGAATGTGGCTTCGTCTGCTCCTACTCCCACCTGGTCACGTGGTGTTTGTTGAACAGTGTCTGGGTCCGGGCACTAACGGCTCCTTCCCTGGTCTCACCACTTGCTCAGACTCCGGGAAAGAATTGGGATTGATGGGATTTGTTGATATGGGGGTTAGAGAATGACAGACAGGGAGGGCTAACCCACAGCACTGACCCTCCGACAGTGCGGCACTCCCACAGCACTGACCCTCCGACAGTGCGGCACTCCCACAGCACTGACCCTCCGACAGTGCCCACTCCCTCAGCACTGACCCTCTGACAGTGCCCACTCCCTCAGCACTGACCCTCCGACAGTGCGGCACTCCCTCAGGACTGACCCTCCGACAGTGCCCACTCCCTCAGCACTGACCCTCCGACAGTGCCCACTCCCTCAGCACTGACCCTCCGACAGTGCCCACTCCCTCAGCACTGACCCTCCGACAGTGCCCACTCCCTCAGCACTGACCCTCCGATAGTGTGGCACTCCCTCAGCACTGACCCTCTGACAGTGCGGCACTCCCTCAGCACTGACCCTCCGACAGTGCAGCACCCCCTCAGCACTGACCCTCCGACAGTGCCCATTCCCTCAGCACTGACCCTCTGACAGTGCGGCACTCCCTCAGCACTGACCCTCTGACAGTGCGGCACTCCCTCAGCACTGACCCTCTGACAGTGCGGCACTCCCTCAGCACTGACCCTCCGACAGTGCGGCACTCCCTCAGCACTGACCCTCCGACAGTGCGGCACTCCCTCAGCACTGACCCTCCGACAGTGCGGCACTCCCTCAGCACTGACCCTCCGACAGTGCGGCACTCCCTCAGCACTGACCCTCTGACAGTGCGGCACTCCCTCAGCGTCCAGAGTTGTGTAGGTTACATGGATTAGCCATGGGAAATGCAGGGTTTTTGGGATGGTTTAGGGAGAGGGATGCTCTTCAGAGGGTTGGTGTAGACTCGATTGGTTGCATGTCCTGTATCCACGCTGGAGGGATTCAATGATTCTTAGATCCCTTTTATATCTTTCCCCTCTCACCCTAAACCTATGCCCCTCTAGTTCTGGACTCCCCCACCCCAGGGAAAAGACCTTGTCTATTTACCCTATCCATGCCCCTCATGATTTTATAAACCTCTATAAGGTCACCCCTCAGCCTCCGACGCTCCAGGGAAAACAGCCCCAGCCTGTTCAGCCTCTCCCTGTAGCTCAAACCCTCCAACCCTGGCAACATCCTGGGAAATCTTTTCTGAGCCCTTTCAAGTTTCACAACATCTTTCCGATCGGAAGGAGACCAGAATTGCACACAATATTCCAACACTGGCCTAACCAATGTCCTGTACAGCCGCAACATGACCTCCCAACTCCTGTACTCAATACTCTGACCAATAAAGGAAAGCATACCAAAGTCCTTGCCCCTGCTTCTCCTCACACAGTGTGCCAAGGCTCAGTCTCTCTGTCTCACTCAGCCATCTCCCGCCTCCTTGTTTTTTGCCAACTGCAGGGGCAAAACCATATCTAACAGGCTGGAGGAGAGGGGCTGAATGACCTCCTGTTCCTGTGTAACAGGCTGGAGGAGGAGGGTAGAATGGCCTCCTGTTCCTGTGTAGCAGGCTAGAGGAGGGCCTCCTGTTCCTGTGTAACAGGCTGGGTTAGGGAGGCTGAATGGCCTCCTGTTCCTGTGTAACAGGCTGGAGGAGGGGGGGCTGAATGGCCTCCTGTTCCTGTGTAACAGGCTGGAGGAGGGGGGCTGAATGGCCTCCTGTTCCTGTTGAACAGATAACGCCTGATCTCTGAGGTTCGGAACAGCCCTGGTCTGTCAGCTTTGATTAGCTTTGATTCGAGGTGTGGAATCCAGGGGGGGTGCGGAGCCAAGCTGACCTCACTCTATGTCTGTCTTTCTCGTTGTGTTCAGGCCCCTGCACATTGCTGTGGTCCAGGAGGACAGCGCAATGGTCGATAAACTCATCCAACTCCTCCAGCTGGGGAGAAAGGACCTGGATATTTACAATAACCTTCGACAGGTAAGGGTCCGAAACAGACTGAGACAGAGAGAGGGAGATTAATGCACACTCACAGGGCAGAGACACGGGGGGAGAGAGAGGGAGAGATATTAACACACTCACAGGGCAGAGACACGGGGGAGAGAGAGATATTAACACACTCACAGGGCAGAGACACGGGGGGAGAGAGAGGGAGAGATATTAACACACTCACAGGGCAGAGACACGGGGGAGAGAGAGATATTAACACACTCACAGGGCAGAGACACGCGGGGAGAGAGAGGGAGAGATATTAACACACTCACAGGGCAGAGACACGCGGGAGAGAGAGATATTAACACACTCACAGGGCAGAGACACGGGGGAGAGAGAGGGAGAGATATTAACACACTCACAGGGCAGAGACACGGGGGAGAGAGAGATATTAACACACACTCACAGGGCAGAGACACGGGGGGAGAGAGAGAGGGAGAGATATTAACACACTCACAGGGCAGAGACACGGGGGAGAGAGAGATATTAACACACACTCACAGGGCAGAGACACGGGGGAGAGAGAGATATTAACACACACTCACAGGGCAGAGACATGGGGGAGAGAGAGATATTAACACACACTCACAGGGCAGAGACACGCGGGAGAGAGAGATATTAACACACACTCACAGGGCAGAGACACGGGGGGAGAGAGAGGGAGAGATATTAACACACTCACAGGGCAGGGACACGGGGGAGAGAGAGATATTAACACACACTCACAGGGCAGAGACACGGGGAGAGAGAGAGGGAGAGATATTAACACACTCACAGGGCAGAGACACGGGGGAGAGAGAGATATTAACACACACTCACAGGGCAGAGACACAGGGGAGAGAGAGATATTAACACACACTCACAGGGCAGAGACACGGGGGAGAGAGAGAGGGAGAGATATTAACACACACTCACAGGGCAGGGACACGGGGGGAGAGAGAGGGAGAGATATTAACACACTCACAGGGCAGGGACACGGGGGAGAGAGAGATATTAACACACACTCACAGGGCAGAGACACGGGGGGAGAGAGAGGGAGAGATATTAACACACTCACAGGGCAGAGACACGGGGGAGAGAGAGATATTAACACACACTCACAGAGCAGAGACATGGGGGAGAGAGAGATATTAACACACACTCACAGGGCAGAGACACGGGGGAGAGAGAGATATTAACACACACTCACAGGGCAGAGACACAGGGGGAGAGAGAGGGAGAGATATTAACACACTCACAGGGCAGAGACACGGGGGAGAGAGAGGGAGAGATATCAACACACTCACAGGGCAGAGACACGGGGGTGAGAGAGGGAGAGAGACACACATACACACAGGGCAGAGACATGGGGGAGAGAGGGAGAGAGACACAGGAGAGAGAGAGAGAGAGAGAAAGAGACACACACATACAGACAGAGAAAGACACACACAGTAGAGAGATTAACACCCACCCACTAGAGACACCCAGGATAGAGAGAGACACACAGAGGAGAGAGATGTGAGAGAGAGAGAGTGAGAGAGAGATACAAGAGAGAGAGACAAGGGGAGAGAGAGAGAGGAGAGGGACACAAATGAGCGAGACATGAGAGAGAGAGAGAGAGAGAGACACACACACAGAAGAAAGAGTGACACATGAGACAGAGGCACAAGGAAGAGATAGACAGAAGAGAGGGCGATAAAAGAGAGTGAGGGAAACAGGAGAGAGCCACAGGAGAGAGAGAGAAGCACAACAGAGTGAGGTGAGAGAGAGGGAGAGACAGACAAAGAGAGAGAGCGAGAGAGAAGAAAGAGATTAACACAGACATGTAAGAGAAAGAGGGAGAGAGCCAAATACATAAAAGTTAGAGAGAGGTACACATGCAAGGGAGAGAAATCAACAGACAAAAGAGATAGAGAGAGAGAGAGACACACCCATACACAGGAGAGAGACACGCACATGTTGGGGGAAATTGTTCTGCTGTGTTAAAAGACTGAGTGTACAAAGGTGCAGTTTGTGAAAGGTTGCGATGTTGTGAGAGAGAATCTTTCTAACGCGGCGAGTTTGTTAATGTCTGGAACGCACTGCCTGGTGGCGTCATGGAGATAGGTGCTATTGAGATATTGGATGGGTCAGTTCTAGTCACCACGTTATCGGAAGGATGGGGAAGCTTTGGAGAAGGTGCAGAGGAGATTTCCCAGGATGGTACGGAGGGAAGGTCTTATGAGGAAAGGCTGAGGGACTTGAGACTGTTTTCATTCGAGAGAAGGTTGAGAGGTGACTTATTCGAGACATACAAGATAATCCGAGGGTTAGATCGGGTGGACAGGGAGAGCCTTTTTCCTCAGATGGTGATGGTCAGCACGAAGGGACACAGCTTTAAACTGAGGGGTGATAGATATAGGACAGATATCAGAGGTAGTGTCTTTACTCAGAGAGTAGGAGGGGTGTGGAACGCACTGCCTGTAACAGTAGTAGACTCAGCAACTTTAAGGGCGTTTAAATGGTCATTGGGTCGGCATATGGATGAGAATGGAATAGTGTAGGGTAGATGGGCTTCAGTGAGTTTTGAGAAGATTTGTAGCTCAGGTTGAGGTTTTGGATGTAGCTTCGCTCGCTGAGCTGGGCTTCAGATTGGCATCACAGGTCAGCACAAACATCGAGGGCCGAAGGGCCTGGACTGCTCCGGAATGTTCTCTGTTCGACGGTTGCTTGGAAAGGAATGGGGGTGCAGGACGGCATGATGGTCAGACAGCACGCTGGAGAGAGTCAGTGGGCTGCAGAGAGACGAGGGACCAAATGGCCTCGGGCTGCACTGTCAGGATTCAATACGTTCCTCGTTGACCTTCTGAAAGGCGGGAGAGGAAATGAGACTTGTTTTAAACATCAGCCTGTTTCCACTTGAGTTGTGAGTAAACCAGCCAGTTAATGAGTAATCTCTTGTCAGGCAACATTGCCTATTTTCCATGTAGATCCACCCAAAAGAGGAATCTCAATTAATGTTTGAGAGGACCAGGTCAGGGTGTTCTTACTGAGAAACGACAGGGAGCAAACGGGAGCTTGAGATTAAAATAACACCCAATGTTTTATCAGTGATAGAGAGAGAGGGCGCGGGGAAAGCTCATAGGTCAAAGTAATCTTCAGACAAAGTGTGGAGTCCCATTCTGAGCACTTTACACAGAAACATAGACAATAGATGCAGGAGTAGGCCATTCGGCCCTTCCAGCCTGCACCACCAATCCAATGCAATCTCAGGATCCCATTCCCACCCTCTCCCCTTGATCCCTTTAGCCCCATGATCCACATTCAGCTCCCTCTTGGATATATCTAATGAACTGGCCCTCAACAGCTTCCTGTGGGACAGAATTCCACAGATTCCCAACTCCCTGAGTGAAGAAATTCTCCCTCATCTCAATCCGGAATGGCTTCCCCCTTTAGTCTTCGACTGTGACCCCCTAGTTCTGGATTTTCCCAACATTTCTCCCACATCCAGCCTGTCCCAGTCCCATCAGGATTGTATATGTTTCTATGAGAATCCACCCCCCCACATTCCCCTAAATTCCAGTGAGTCCAAGCCCAGTCGATCCAGCTTTCCCTCATGTGTCAGTCCCGGGAATCAGTCTGCTGAACCTTCGCTGGGATCCCTCAATAGCGGGAATGTCCCTCCCTCAAGACTAGGAGACCGAAACTGCACACAGTCCTCAAGGAGTGGCCTCAGCGAGGCCCTGGGTAACTGCAGCAGGACGCCCTCACTGCGATACTCCAATCCTCTCGCTCGGAAGGCCAGCACGTCATCAGCTCCCCCTCACTGCTTGCTCCCCCTGCCTCCCAACCTTCAGGGACTGTTCCACCAGGTGGGAAGGGAGACGGACAGGTCGGACCATTCAAGAGGGCGGTGCCGAGTTGGAGGGTTGGATCTGGGATGAGGTGGGAGGAGGGGAGATGAGGAAACTGGTAAAGTGGATGCTGATCCCATGTGGTTGGAGGGTGGAAGATGAGGCGTTCTTCCTCCAGGCGTCGGGTGGTGAGGGTTTGGCGATGGAGGAGGCCCAGGACCTTGGGGGAGTGAGAGGGGGAGTTGAGGTAGTCAGCCGCAGGACAGTGGGGGCTGCTGGGTGCGTAGAGAGAGGGCGTGTTGTGTTTTGCAGATTGGCAATCGCAGGGTGATAGGGGCCCAGACGATGGGCTGAAGGCCTTTATTCTGCACTGTAATGGTGAGATGGAGAGGAGAACAGTTTCTCCTCCTATGTGGGCCCTCCCTAACCCCTGCTGGTCTCTCCTAGCTCCCTGAGGGCAGGGACATCTATTGAGACTGAAGGCCACAATCTCCACCAGACATGAGGAAGCAATGGCCGAACGGTGTGACCACTGGGTTATCTGCCCGGAGAGGCGGATAATGTCACGGGGACCTGGGTTCAAATCCCACCTGGGGCAGACGGTGCAATTTGAGCCCAATAGAAAAATACTCTGGTGTTTGGAGACCAGGGACGACCATGAATCCATTGTCAGGAAGAATCCCATCTGGTTCATCCGTGTCTACTGGGGAAGGAACCTGCCATCCTTCCCCAGGCTGGGCCTACACATAACTGCAGGCCCACAGGTTGACTCTTAACTGAAAAGATTTGCAAGGATGTTGCCAGGGTTGGAGGATTTGAGCTAAAGGGAGAGGCTGAACAGGCTGGGGCTGCCTGAGGCTGAGGGGGTGACCTCTTAGAGGTTTATAAAATCATGAGGGGCATGGATAGGGTAAATAGACAAGGTCTTTTCCCCCTGGGGTGGGGGAGTCCAGAACTAGAGGTTTATAAAACCACGAGGGGCATGGTTAGGATAAATAGACAAGGTCTTTTCCCCCTGGGGTGGGGGGAGTCCAGAACTAGAGGGGCATAGGTTTAGGGTGAGAGGGGAAAGATATAAAAGGGAACTGAGAGGTAACTTTTTCACCCAGAGGGTGGGGTACGTGTATGGAATGAGCTGCCAGAGGAAGTGGTGGAGGCTGGTACAATGACAGCATTTAAAAGGCATCTGGATGGGGATATAAATAGGAAGGGTTTGGAGGGATATGGGCTGGGCGCTGGCTAATGGGACTGGATTAAGTTAAGATAGCTAGGTCAGCACAGACGAGTTGGGCCGAAGGGCCTGTTTCCGTGCTGGACACCTCGATGATTCCAGGCCCCTTGAATAAGTGAGGGATGGGAAGCGAATGCTGTCCTCTCCAGAGATGGCCTGAATGAATATAGGACAATAGATACAGGGTGCCTGCTGATATCGATGCAATTCCATGTCCTGCACCAAAGGCACACTATTGGAAAGTTTTACTCCAACCCCCCCATCCCTGGGAACGCTCCATAATATCTCCTCCACAACCCCTTCACCCTCCCCTACCAGCACCCCGAACCTGTCCCCAGGATAAGTGAGATATCACCCACCGAACACTCTTTCAGCGTACCCCCCGACTTCCCTCCTCAGACCCTCTCCCTCTCGGCCAGGAAATGCTTCAGAACGCCTTGGCCTCCCAGATTGAGACAAGCATAAGAACTAGGTGCAGGAGGAGGCCATTCGGCCCCTTCGAGCCCGCTCTGCCAGCCAATAAGCCCATGGCTGATCTTTTCATGAGCTCAGCTCCACTTCTCCGCCCTCTCACCGTAACCCTGAATCCCTTCATTGCTCAAACCTAACTCAGCTTTTAAACACCTTCACTGAAATACCATCAACGACTTCCCTGGGCAGGGAATTCCACAGATTCCCAATCCTCTGGGTGAAGAGGTTCCTTCTGAATTCAGTCCGAAACCTGCTCACTCCAATCTGGAGGCTCGATCCTCTTGTCCTAGTTACAGCTGCCAGTGGGAACATCCCCTCGACCTCGATCTTATCTATTCCCTTCATCATTTTATACGTTTCTATAAGAATCCCCCCACCCCACCCCGCCCCCCCCCACCTCGTTCTTCTGCCCTTGTCTAGCCCCTTCCCCAGCCGGGGCGATTTTGTGAGGCGGGGTGGGGCATGGCGCCCAGGTGGGAGGGGGCAGGCAATGGGAAGGAGAGAGGGTGCGGAGGGGGAAACAGTGGGATGTCTGGCAGCGGCTGATTTCCAGCCATACAAGGGGGAGCTGACCGAGCACTGAGCGGATACTCGGAATCTGGTCGTTGCTTGGAATGACTCGTTTCATTTCCCCTCTTCCCCACCACACACCCCCCACCCCCACCCCGCCGCCCCGGGCGATAGAGAAAGGAAACGCAGGTGACTCGCTCACCCGGTCACATCCGCCCTTCACGTCACTAACCCGACACCAACAGGGAGAAACAACAGACTCAATGGGACCTGCAGCCGTGGGGTGTCACGGTGGCTCAATGGTTAGCACTGCTGCCTCCTGGCGCCAGGGACCCGGGTTCGATTTCACCCTCGGGTGGCTGTCTGTGCATATTTTGCACATTCCCCCCCCATGTGGTTTTCCTTCGGGGGTTCCAGTTTCCTCCCACAGTCCAAAGATGTGCAGGTTAGGGTGGATTGGCCATGGGAAATTGTCCCATAGTGCCCAGGGATGTGCAGGTTAGGGTGGATTGGCCATGGGAAATTGTCCCATAGTGCCCAGGGATGTGCAGGTTAGGGTGGATTGGCCATGGGAAATTGTCCCATAGTGCCCAGGGATGTGCAGCTTAGGGTGGATTGGCCATGGGGAATTGTCCCATAGTGCCCAGGGATGTGCAGGTTAGGGTGGATTGGCCATGGGAAATTGTCCCATAGTGCCCCAGGGATGTGCAGGTTAGGGTGGATTGGCCATGGGAAATTGTCCCATAGTGTCCAGGGATGTGCAGGTTAAGGTGGATTGGCCATGGGAAATTGTCCCATAGTGTCCAGGGATGTACAGGTTAGGGTGGATTGGCCATGGGAAATTGCCCCATAGTGCCCAGGGATGTGCAGGTTAGGGTGGATTGGCCATGGGAAATTGTCCCATAGTGCCCAGGGATGTGCAGCTTAGGGTGGATTGGCCATGGGGAATTGTCCCATAGTGTCCAGGGATGTGCAGGTTAAGGTGGATTGGCCATGGGAAATTGTCCCATAGTGTCCAGGGATGTGCAGGTTAGGGTGGGTTGGGCCATGGGAAATGCAGGGATGGAATAAGTGGCTGGGTCTGAGTGTGATGCTCTTTGGAGGGTCAGTGTGGACCTGATGGGCTGAATGGCCTCCTTCCACACGTTTGCGATGATGTGGTGAAAAGTGCAGTCATGTTGCTGTGGCAGTGAGGAAGAATAGTGGATGTTTTGAGGAGCTGGAGAATGTAGTTTTAATGGGATCCTTGCTTTTCTGGATGTACACCAATCACGTGGGATCCTTCTGTGCTGGGGACAGGGTGCAGATGACGTTCAGAGAGAATTGTCAATATTCGGAGATGATACAAAGCAGACAGTGTCTGGTTTGTTTTGATATGGGCACAGAGTACAAGAGCAGGAAGGTGATGTTGAACATGTTCGAGATAGTCTTCAGTTGGAGTATTGTCCACTCCTCAGTTTAAGAAGGACGTGTGTACGCCATGGAGAGAGAGAGTGCAGATCCGAGTTGCAGGAATGGACACTGAGATGAGAAGCTTCAGTGATGAGGGTAGGTGGGAGAAACTGGAGACGTCTCCTTTAGAGAGGGAAAGGTAATGCCGTCGAAGAGATTTGAGAAAACGTTCCCCAGTCATGTGTCGTCACTGTCCCTGCCCATCAAAGGGTGAAAGATGCAGGGCTCCAGACCGTAAGGTGATTTCAGTACTGACTGACCAACAGTGCCCACTCCCTCAGCACTGACCCTCTGACAGTGCCCACCCCCTCAGCAGTGACCCTCCGACAGTGCCCACTCCCTCAGCACTGACCCTCCGACAGTGCCCACTCCCTCAGCACTGACCCTCCGACAGTGCCCACTCCCTCAGCACTGACCCTCCGACAGTGCCCACTCCCTCAGCACTGACCCTCCGACAGTGCCCACTCCCTCAGCACTGACCCTCTGACAGTGCCCTCTCCCTCAGCACTGACCCTCCGACAGTGCGGCACTCCCTCAGCACTGACCCTCTGACAGTGCGGCACTCCCTCAGCACTGACCCTCTGACAGTGCGGCACTCCCTCAGCACTGACCCTCGACAGTGCCCACGCCCTCAGCACTGACCCTCTGACAGTGCGGCACTCCCTCAGCACTGACCCTCCGACAGTGCAGCACTCCCTCAGCACTGACCCTCTGACAGTGCAGCACTCCCTCAGCACTGACCCTCTGACAGTGCCCACTCCCTCAGCACTGACCCTCCGACAGTGCAGCACTCCCTCAGCACTGACCCTCCGACAGTGCAGCACTCCCTCAGCACTGACCCTCTGACAGTGCAGCACTCCCTCAGCACTGACCCTCTGACAGTGCCCACTCCCTCAGCAGTGGAGGAGCTGCCAAAAAGTGTGTGTTGTGTTGGACTGGCCACAGGCCAGACAGGAGGGCAAAATAATCAGGAGATGCTGGGATTGAGGCCAGCATATAAAGCACAGTCACTGAGCAAACACACCGAATGCCAGAGTGAGTCTGATAAACAAACCATTGTCTTATTTTACTGTGATCTCAGTTATCAGGACCTGGTGTTCAACATGTCTTTCAGGAGAACTCTCTGGGATTTTCCCTTACACACGAACAGACACTTTCATCATCAGTTAGCAATTGCTCAACGGCTTCTGAATAAAGAGTTCCCTCTGCACCATCCCCCTCGCAGGACAGGGACAGCACAGGGTTAGATACAGAGTAAATATATATCTCTGTAACTTCCTCCTGCCCCTACACCGCCTCCCTATCTCTGTAACCCCCTCCAGCCCCTACACCCCCTCCCTATCTCTGTAACCCCCTCCAGCCCCTACACCCCCTCCCTATCTCTGTAACCCCCTCCAGCCCCTACACCCCCTCCCTATCTCTGTAACCCCCTCCAGCCCCTACACCCCCTCCCTATCTCTGTAACCCCCTCTGGTGGTGAGGTGTTGGGGGAGGTAGGGGCTAATTTGCGATGGTGTTGGAGATTGTGTACTGTTGGGGGTGGATGGGTTGCTGGATTATCTGAAATGGGCCCGTCCCCTCAGACCTTCTGTGTGCTCTGACTGATCCTTTTGCCTTGGTTCAGCCTATCACAGGCTCGAGCTAACGTTACCAGCCGAGGTGCATTTGGGTTTAGACAGGGTCACAGTGCGGGTCTCTCTCTCTCTCTGTGCCCTGTGTGTGAGGGTCTCTCTCTCTCTCTCTCTCTCCCTGTGCCCTGTGTGTGTGAGGGTCTCTCTCTCTGTCTCTGTGCCCTGTGTGTGTGAGGGTCTCTCTCTCTGTCTCTGTGCCCTGTGTGTGTGAGGGTCTCTCTCTCTCTCCCTGTGCCCTGTGTGTGTGAGGGTCTCTCTCTCTCTCTCTCTCTCTCTCTGTGCCCTGTGTGTGTGAGGGTCTCTCTCTCTCTCTCTGTGCCCTGTGTGTGAGGGTCTCTCTCTCTCTCCCTGTGCCCTGTGTGTGTGAGGGTCTCTCTCTCTCTCTCTCTCTGTGCCCTGTGTGTGAGGGTCTCTCTCTCTCTCTCTCTCTCTCTGTGCCCTGTGTGTGTGAGGGTCTCTCTCTCTCTCTCTCTCTCTCTCTCTGTGCCCTGTGTGTGTGAGGGTCTCTCTCTCTCTCCCTGTGCCCTGTGTGTGTGAGGGTCTCTCTCTCTCTCTCTCTCTCTGTGCCCTGTATGTGAGGGTCTCTCTCTCTCTCTCTCTGTCTCTGTGTCCTGTGTGTGAGGGTCTCTCTCTCTCTCTCTCTCTCTCTCTCTCTGTGTCCTGTGTGTGAGGGTCTCTCTCTCTCTGTGCCCTGTGTGTGTGAGGGTCTCTCTCTCTGTCTCTGTGCCCTGTGTGTGAGGGTCTCTCTCTCTCTGTGCCCTGTGTGTGTGAGGGTCTCTCTCTCTCTCTCTGTGCCCTGTGTGTGTGAGGGTCTCTCTCTCTCTCTCTGTGTCCTGTGTGTGAGGGTCTCTCTCTCTCTGTGCCCTGTGTGTGTGAGGGTCTCTCTCTCTGTCTCTGTGCCCTGTGTGTGAGGGTCTCTCTCTCTCTGTGCCCTGTGTGTGTGAGGGCCTCTCTCTCTCTCTCTCTGTGCCCTGTGTGTGTGAGGGTCTCTCTCTCTCTCCCTGTGCCCTGTGTGTGTGAGGGTCTCTCTCTCTGTCTCTGTGCCCTGTGTGTGAGGGTCTCTCTCTCTGTCTCTGTGTCCTGTGTGTGAGGGCCTCTCTCTCTCTCTCTCTGTCTCTGTGCCCTGTTTGTGAGGGTCTCTCTCTCTCTCTGTCTCTGTGTCCTGTGTGTGAGGGTCTCTCTCTCTCTCTCTCTCTCTGTGCCCTGTGTGTGTGAGGGTCTCTCTCTCTCTGTGCCCTGTGTGTGTGAGGGTCTCTCTCTCTGTCTCTGTGCCCTGTGTGTGAGGGTCTCTCTCTCTCTGTGCCCTGTGTGTGTGAGGGCCTCTCTCTCTCTCTGTGCCCTGTGTGTGTGAGGGTCTCTCTCTCTCTCTCTCTCTGTGCCCTGTGTGTGTGAGGGTCTCTCTCTCTCTCTCTCTGTGCCCTGTGTGTGTGAGGGTCTCTCTCTGTCTCTGTGCCCTGTGTGTGTGAGAGTCTCTCTCTGTCTCTGTGCCCTGTGTGTGTGAGGGTCTCTCTCTGTGTCCTGTGTGTGAGGGTCTCTCTCTCTCTGTGCCCTGTGTGTGTGAGAGTCTCTCTCTGTCTCTGTGCCCTGTGTGTGAGGGTCTCTCTCTGTGTCCTGTGTGTGAGGGTCTCTCTCTCTCTGTGCCCTGTGTGTGTGAGAGTCTCTCTCTCTCTCTGTGCCCTGTGTGTGAGGGTCTCTCTCTGTGCCCTGTGTGTGAGGGTCTCTCTCTCTCTGTGCCCTGTGTGTGAGGGTCTCTCTCTCTCTCTCTCTCTGTGCCCTGTGTGTGTGAGGGCCTCTCTCTCTCTCTCTCTCTCTCTCTCTGTGCCCTGTGTGTGAGGACCTCTCTCTCTCTCTCTCTCTCTCTGTCCCTGTGTGTGTGAGGGTCTCTCTCTCTGTCTCTGTGCCCTGTGTGTGAGGGTCTCTCTCTCTCTCTCTCTCTCTGTGCCCTGTGTGTGTGAGGGTCTCTCTCTCTCTCTCTCTCTCTGTGTCCTGTGTGTGAGGGTCTCTCTCTCTCTCTCTCTGTCTCTGTGCCCTGTGTGTGAGGGTCTCTCTCTCTCTCTCTCTGTCTCTGTGTCCTGTGTGTGTGAGGGTCTCTCTCTCTCTCCCCTGTGCCCTGTGTGTGTGAGGGGTCTCTCTCTCTCTCTCTCTGTGCCCTGTGTGTGAGGGTCTCTCTCTCTCTCTCTGTCTCTGTGTCCTGTGTGTGAGGGCCTCTCTCTCTCTCTCTGTGCCCTGTATGTGAGGGTCTCTCTCTCTCTCTCTCTGTCTCTGTGTCCTGTGTGTGTGAGGGTCTCTCTCTCTCTCCCTGTGCCCTGTGTGTGTGAGGGTCTCTCTCTCTCTCTCTGTGCCCTGTGTGTGTGAGGGTCTCTCTCTCTCTCTCTCTCTGTGTCCTGTGTGTGAGGGCCTCTCCCTCTCTCTCTCTCTCTCTGTGCCCTGTATGTGAGGGTCTCTCTCTCTCTCTCTCTGTGTCCTGTGTGTGTGAGGGGTCTCTCTCTCTCTCCCTGTGCCCTGTGTGTGTGAGGGTCTCTCTCTCTCTCTCTCTGTGCCCTGTGTGTGTGAGGGTCTCTCTCTCTCTCTCTCTCTCTCTGTGTCCTGTGTGTGAGGGCCTCTCTCTCTCTCTCTCTCTCTGTGCCCTGTATGTGAGGGTCTCTCTCTCTCTCTCTCTCTCTCCCTGTGCCCTGTATGTGAGGGTCTCTCTCTCTCTCTCTCTCTCTCTCTGTGTCCTGTGTGTGAGGGTCTCTCTCTCTCTCTCTCTCTCTGTGCCGTGTGTGTGTGAGGGTCTCTCTCTCTCTCCCTGTGCCCTGTGTGTGTGAGGGCCTCTCTCTCTCTCTCTCTTGTGCCCTGTATGTGAGGGTCTCTCTCTCTCTCTGTCTCTCTGTGCCCTGTATGTGAGGGTCTCTCTCTCTCTCTGTCTCTGTGTCCTGTGTGTGAGGGTCTCTCTCTCTCTCTCTCTCTCTCTCTCTCTGTGTCCTGTGTGTGAGGGTCTCTCTCTCTCTGTGCCCTGTGTGTGTGGGAGTCTCTCTCTGTCTCTGTGCCCTGTGTGTGAGGGTCTCTCTCTGTGCCCTGTGTGTGGGAGTCTCTCTCTCTCTCTGTGCCCTGTGTGTGAGGGTCTCTCTCTCTCTCTCTCTATGTGCCCTGTGTGCAAGGGTCTCTCTCTCTCTCTCTCTCTGTCCCTGTGTGTGTGAGGGTCTCTCTCTCTGTCTCTGTGCCCTGTGTGTGAGGGTCTCTCTCTCTCTCTCTCTCTCTCTCTGTGCCCTGTGTGTGTGAGGGTCTCTCTCTCTCTCTCTCTCTCTCTGTGCCCTGTGTGTGTGAGGGTCTCTCTCTCTGTCTCTGTGCCCTGTGTGTGAGGGTCTCTCTCTCTCTCTGTGCCCTGTGTGTGTGAGGGTCTCTCTCTCTCTGTGCCCTGTGTGTGAGGGTCTCTCTCTCTCTCTCTCTATGTGCCCTGTGTGCAAGGGTCTCTCTCTCTCTCTCTCTCTGTCCCTGTGTGTGTGAGGGTCTCTCTCTCTGTCTCTGTGCCCTGTGTGTGAGGGTCTCTCTCTCTCTCTCTCTGTGCCCTGTGTGTGTGAGGGTCTCTCTCTCTCTCTCTCTCTCTCTCTCTGTGCCCTGTGTGTGTGAGGGTCTCTCTCTCTCTCTCTGTGCCCTGTGTGTGAGGGTCTCTCTCTCTCTCTCTCTGTGCCCTGTGTGTGTGAGGGTCTCTCTCTCTGTCTCTGTGCCCTGTGTGTGAGGGTCTCTCTCTCTCTCTGTGCCCTGTGTGTGTGAGGGTCTCTCTCTCTCTCTCTCTCTCTGTGCCCTGTGTGTGAGGGTCTCTCTCTCTGTCTCTGTGCCCTGTGTGTGTGAGGGCTTCTCTCTTGCTCTCTCTCTCTCTCTCTCCATTGACATGGCCTTCCTTGTGTAGGTGTTTTCATTCGATGTCCTCTCTGGGGTCGTGGTGGATTTGCCCTTGTTATACGACCATCTCCTCTCTCCCTCTTCCTCTCAATCCAGCCCGAAGTTTTTTTTGTAATTGGAGGCGAGCGGACAATGCCAATTGTGGGCCAACATGTGGCACCCCGGCCCAGCACCACCCCCCCCCCCGCCCCCAGCACCCCCCCCGCACCACCCCCCCTCCCCCCCCCCCGCCCCAGCACCCCCCCCCCCCTCCCCCGCCCCCCCTCAGGGTTCACCATCGCTGTAGGCCGGAGGGAAGCTCAAGTGTGCAGCAGCTTGGCCTAGTACCTCTTCGAAAGCCTGCTCCCTCTGCCTCTCCCTCCATCCTCTGTTCCCCCTCCGCTGTCCCTCAGACCGAGAGGATGTGGGACTGCTGCGTCCGATAGACAGGTGAATACCAGATAGAGACAAGAAAAACAATAGACACCGGCACTGAGATCAGGGCTCTCTCTCTCTCTCTCTTTCTGTGTCTCTCGGGGGACTGAGTGCAGAACTGCAGCCTGAGGCCTTGTTGACTCAGTCAAGGATAAACCTGCTCAGGAATGCATGTCTGACTTGTGTCAAGGCTTGACTCCCTTATCTTGCCCTTCCCTCACTCCAAGGTACAGGATATTCTGTCCTTGCTCCCTGAAATGTCCGGCCAATGAGCCACACCCAGAATCTGCAGGGATTGAGCCACAGAGTCCAGAGTGTGGTGCTGGAAAAGCCCAGCAGGCCCGGCACTATCCGAGGAACAGGGGAGATCAGAGAGTCGAGAGTGTGGCGCTGGGTGTTGCCTGACCGGCTTGTGCTTTTCCAGCACCGCCCCCTCGACTCTGATCTCCACTATCTGCAGTCCTCACTTTCTCCGAGGGAGTGAGACAGGCCTGTCTCACTCCCCGAGGCCTATCCCACTCCCCTGGAGCATATCCCACTCTCCCCCCCCCCCCCCCCCCCCCCAGGGCTTATCCCACTCCGTCCCGGGGCCTATCCCACTCCCCCCTGGGAGAGAGTGAGGATCAGAGCTTAAAAATGTGTTGCTGGAAAAGCGCAGCAGGTCAGGCAGCATCCAAGGCGAAGGAGAATCGACGTTTCGGACATAGACCCTTCTTCAGGAAATTCAGGGGCCTATCCCACTCCCTCTCAGGGCCCTACCCCACCCTCTCAGGGCCCCTACCCCACTCTCCCCGGGCCCTATCCCACACTTCCCGGGCCCTATCCCACTCCACTCCACTCCCCTCCCCCCCCCGGGGCCTATCCCACCACCTCCCCCCCTCCCCCCCCCCAACCGGAGCCTATCCCACCCCCCCCACCGGGGCCTACCCCACTCCCCCCTGGGGCCTATTCCAGTCCCCCCTGGGGCCTATCCCACTCCCCCACAGGGGCCTATCCCACTCCAGCTGTGGATCCACTCTGCCTATACCTCTCTGTGTCTGTGTCTGTGTCTGTGTCTGTGTCTGTCTGTGTGGGGGTGTGACACTCTTGAAAAGGATGGATTGATTCACTGTGGGTGTGTGTTTCTCTCTGTGTCTCTCTCACTCTTGATCTGCATATCTGAGTGTGTGCGTATGTGTGTATGTTTGTCTGTATCTCTCTGTGTCTCTCTTAGTTTGTATATGTATGTGCATGTTTACATGTGTGCTTGTGTATATGTGTCTGTTTCTGTGTGTGTGTGTACCTGTGTGTATATGTCTATGTCTGTTTCTGTCAGTGTCTGTGTGGGTTTGTGTCTGTGTCTGTGTGTGGGTCTCTGTCTGTTGCAGTCAGTGTCTGTGTGTGTGTGTCTGTTGCGGTCAGTGTCTGTGTGTGTGTGTGTCTGTGTGTCTGTCTCTGTCTGTTGCAGTCAGTGTCTGTATGTGTGTGTCTGTGTGTGTGCGCTTGTGTATATGTCTGTGTCTGTTTCTGTCAGTGTCTGTATGTGTGTGCCTGTGTGTATCTGTTTCTGTGTGTGTCTGTGTGTCTGTGTGTGTGTGTCTGTGTCTGTCTGTGTGTGTGTGTGTGTGTCTGTGTCTGTCTGCCTCTGTGTGTATCTGTGTCTCTGTGTCTGTCTGTGTGCATGTGTCTGTCTGTGTGTGTGTTTGTCTGTGTGTCTGTCTGTGCCTGTGTGTGTACCCCTGTATCTGTGTCTGTGTGTTCGTCTGTCTGTGTCTGTGTGTGTACACACAGTCTGTGTCTGTAAAGTTCTTTCAGTGTCTTTCTCCCCATGTGGTCTATCTCTCTCCCTCACCCTGTTTCGATCTCGGTCCGTGTGTGTGTGTCTGTGTGTGTGTGTGTGTGTGTGTCTCCCTCCACCTCTCTCTGTTTTTCTCCCCCTCCATATGAGTCAATCCGTTCTGTAACTCGGGGCCTGAAGTTCAGTCAGAGTGTCAGTGTGTGTACAGTACTGAGTGCACTCTCTCCCCCTCACACCTCCCCCCCCCCCGCCCGACACTCTCTCACAGGGACAGCCCCAGGCCAGCACCTGCCAGCAGAAGGCTGTCTCAGTCAGAAACCCTTCCTTTCCCATAACAAACCAGACCCGTCCCAGCTCAGAGCTACCTCTGTGGCCTTGACCTCCCGTCACAGTCTACAACCCTGCAGCAAGTAATGAGGAAATGTCAGTCACATTACAGGCTAATTCACACACTGAGGCCATTCAGCCCTTTGGCATTCCAATTGTGCTATCCACCCCTCCCCACACCGCAACTTATAACATTCTATAAAGCTTTCCAAATCCTCAGTTTTTTGCTTAGTTACACAGCTTCCCTGTGGCTCCCTTTCCTTATCTCCCTCCCTGTGGCTCCCTTCAACTCACTCCCTCTGTCTCGGTCTCTCTCTCTCCCCGTATTTCACACAGAATGGGGGCATTAGAGAGACCTGGGAGGGGGGTTACAGAGATAGGGAGGGGGTGTAGGGACTGGAGGGGGTTACAGAGATAGGGAGGGGGGTGTAGGGGCTGGAGGGGGTTACAGAGATAGGGAGGGGGTGTAGGGGCTGGAGGGGGTTACAGAGATAGGGAGGGGGGTGTAGGGACTGGAGGGGGTTACAGAGATAGGGAGGGGGTGTAGGGGACTGGAGGGGGTTACAGAGATAGGGAGGGGGTGTAGGGGCTGGAGGGGGTTACAGAGATAGGGAGGGGGTGTAGGGGGCTGGAGGGGGTTACAGAGATAGGGAGGGGGTGTAGGGCCTATAGGGGGTTACAGAGATAGGGAGGGGGGTGTAGGGGGCTGGAGGGGGTTACAGAGATAGGGAGGAGGTGTAGGGACTGGAGGGGGTTACAGAGATAGGGAGGGGTGTGTAGGGGGCTGGAGGGGGTTACAGAGATAGGGAGGGGGGTGTAGGGGCTGGAGGGGGTTACAGAGATAGGGAGGGGGTGTAGGGCCTATAGGGGGTTACAGAGATAGGGAGGGGGTGTAGGGGGCTGGAGGGGGTTACAGAGATAGGGAGGAGGTGTAGGGACTGGAGGGGGTTACAGAGATAGGGAGGGAGTGTAGGGGGGCTGGAGGGGGTTACAGAGATAGGGATGAGGTGTAGGGGCTGGAGGGGGTTACAGAGATAGGGATGAGGTGTAGGGGCTGGAGGGGGTTACAGAGATAGGGAGGGGGTGTAGGGGCTGGAGGGGGTTACAGAGATAGGGAGGGGGTGTAGGGGCTATAGGGGGTTACAGAGATAGGGAGGGGGTGTAGGGGTCTGGAGGGGGTTACAGAGATAGGGAGGGGGTGTAGGGGCTGGAGGAGGTTACAGAGATAGGGAGGGGTGTAGGGACTGGAGGGGGTTACAGAGATAGGGAGGGGGTGTAGGGGCTGGAGGGGGTTACAGAAATAGGGAGGGGGTGTAGGGACTGGAGGGGGTTACAGAGATAGGGAGTGGGTGTAGGGGCTGGAGGGGGTTACAGAGATAGGGAGGGGGGTGTAGGGGGCTGGAGGGGGTTACAGAGATAGGGAGGGGGTGAAGGGACTGGAGGGGATTACAGAGATAGGGAGGGGGTGTAGGGGCTGCAGGGGGTTACAGAGATAGGGAGGGGGTGTAGGGGGCTGGAGGGGGTTACGGAGATAGGGAGGGGGTGCAGGGGCTGGAGGAGGTTACAGAGAGGTGAGGGAGTCTCACTGGTTGGGAGCGATATTGTGTGGTTGGAGGTAAAAGATCTCACCTCAGGGTGACAACTGCACTCCTCCCCTCCCCCCCCCCCCCCCCCGCCCCATACATTAAGTTGGAGGGGCAGAGGACGACTGATCCCCCAGAAGACAGGAGACTCTCGTCAGGTTAGTCTGACCTTGGTCATTGGTGAGGTTAGAGAGTCCGTTATTAAGGGTGAGATATTGGAGAACATGGTCAAATAAGGCCGAGTCAGCACGGTTTCACCATTGGTGGGGGGGGGGGGGGGGTGATTCCTGAAAAATCTGTTAGAATTCTTCAAGGAGGTAATGAGCAACTTAGACAAAGGAGACCAGGTCGAGGTGATCTATCAGGATTCCCAGGAGGTCTTTGACCAGGAGCTGCACAGGAGGCTGTTAATGAAGATAAGAGCCCGTGGTGTTCGGGGAAAGGTCCTGGCCTGGACAGAGGGTTGGCAGGAGGCAGAGAGTGGGGATAAAGGGCTCGTTCTCAGGATGGCAACTGGTGACTAGTGGAGATCCGCAGGGCTCAGTGTTGGGACCGCAACGATTCACGTTACACAATAACGATCTGGACACAGGAACCAAGGACATTGTTGCTAAGTTTGTAGATGACACAAAGATAGGGTGGAGGGAGGGTGGTACTGAGGGAGCAGGGAGGCCACAGAAGGAATTGGACAGGTTCGGGGAGTGGGCAAAGAAGTGGCAGGTGGAGTACAGTGTGGAAAGTGTGAGGTCATGACCTTTGGTAGGAAGCAGAGAGGCATGGACTACATGGGGAAAGGTTTCCGAAATTGGAAGCACAAAGGGACCGTGGAGTCCTGGTTCAGGATTGTCTTCTAGTTAATTTGATTTGATTTATTACTGCCGCATGTACCTGAGTACAGTGAAAGGTTTTGTTTTGCGTGCAGTGCAGACAGATCACACCGTACAAAGATCACGGGGCGATAGATCAGAGCAGGGGGACAGAGCTGCAGGGAAGGGGACACACAAAGCGAGATTGGTGTTGGATGTGAAATTTGAGAGATCCGTTCGTTAGTCTAGTGACAGCGGGGAAGAAGCTGTTCCTGAACCTGTCGGTGTGTGTGTTCAAGCTCCCGTACCTTCTGCCTGACGGACGGGGTTGGAGGGGATTATAACCGGGGTGGGAGGGCCCTGTGAGGATGTTGGCTCCCTTCCCGATGGGAGTCCGTGGATGGGAGGTTGGTTCCCGTGATGGTCTGGGCTGTGCCCACCACCTTCTGTAGTTTCTCACCGTCCCTGGGCAGAGCGGTTCCATACCAGGGCCGTGTCACCCCCCCGGACAGTACCCTCTCAATGGGGCGTCTGTAGCAGTCGGTGAGGGTCCGTATGGACAGGTGGGATTGCCTGAGGCTCCTGGGGAAGAGGAGGCCTTGCTGTGACTCATTGACCTTTCACACCTCCGTGAGTGGTCCAGGATGGGATTGTCGATTATCGTCACTCTGAGGAACTTGACAGGCAGGTTCAGTTGGCAGTGAGGACAGTAAATGCAATGTTACCGTTCGTCTTCAGAGTGTTCAAATCCCAGAGTAGGGATGACCTGCTGAGGCTGTACAAGGCCCTGGTCAGCCCGCATTGGGAATATTGTGGGCCCCGTATCTGAGGAAGGATGTGCTGGCCTTGGAGGGGGCCCAGAGGGGGTTTACAAGAAGGATCCTGGGGATGGAGGGTGTGTCGTACGAGGAGAGGTTGAGGACCCTGAGCCTGGACTTGATGAGGTTGAGAAGGACGAGGAGGGATCTGATTGAGCAGGCGAGAGTGAGGGCTGGAGATCAGAGTCAAGATTAGAGAGTGATGCTGGAAAAGCACAGCAGGTCAGGCAGCATCCGAGGAGCAGGAAAATCGAGGTTTCGGGGAAAAGCCCTTCATCAGGAATGAGGGATCTGATTGAGCCTTACAGAACACTGAGGGGGGCCTGGATAGAGTGGGCACAGAGAAGATATTCCCACCAGGAGGAGAGACCAGGGCCCGAGGGCACGACCTCAGGGGGAAGGGACCACCCTTTGGAACTGAGATAGGGAGGAATTTCTTCAGCCGGAGGGTGTGGGAATCTGTGGGAATCATTGCTGCAGAGGGATGTGGGGGACGCGTCACTGAGTGTGTTTAAGATTTGGAGATGCCGATGTTGGACTGGAACGGACAAAGTTAAAAGTTACACGACACGAGGTTATAGTCCAACAGGTTTATTTGGAAGCACTAGCTTACTCCACAACCACCTGACGAAGGAGCAGCGCTCCGAAAGCTAGTGCTTCCGAATAAACCTGTTGGACTCTAACCAGGTGTTGAGCCAGCGATAGAGAGGTTCCTGATTAGTGAGGGGTTCGAGGGTTACAGGGAGAGTGGGATTGAGAAACAGTGTCAGTCGGGATCGAACGGCATAGCAGATTTGAAGGGCTGAATGGCCTAATGCTGCTCCTGTATCCGATGGTTTCAGGGGAATTCTCTGGGGGTATCCGTGAGGGAGCATTTTGGAAGCAGGGTGAGGGGATGGGGAGGGGGAGCGCTGAAGGACGAGCAGTGAGCTGTTCACCTTTGACCCAGTCCCACGGATATCACTCGTGGTTTCCGATAACCGGCCTATTCCAGGGCTCAGAGAGCGAGGAACAGAAACCTGAGCTGATAAAAGCCAAGCGAAAATTGTTTATGAGATGTTTGCAATCGATTCCACCAACAGCAAACCTTCCCCCCCCCCCCCCCCCCCCACCAACCACCTCAATCCTTCCCTTCTGCACTCTCCCCTCCCCACCCCCACACACAAACCCCACCCCACTGTCACCGTCTCCCACCCAGACCCCCAAGTGCTGTTCCATCAGGGGTACAGCGATTTGATACTGAAAGTGAATTACAGCTCTCAGTGCTTAGAAACACAACTGAGAAACCCAGCCTTGAAGCTCAGTTTCAGAATGAGTGGGTTCCCTCACACACAGAGAGAGAGAGAGAGAGACAGACGCTGCAAACAAATCCCTAATCAGGGAGTTCAAATCCCTCCATCAGAGTATACTGCTCCTCTCCCCACCCCCCCCCCCCCGGCCTAGTTCCCAGTGAGGATTAACCCTTTACCCTCCTCCCCATGCCCCCAGTTACAGACACCAGGCAATGGGTTCCCAGTGAGGATTAACCCTTTACTCACCTCCCCTCCCCAGTTCAGACATCAGGCACTGGATTCCCAGTGAGGATTAACCCTTTACCCACTTCCCCTCCACCCCCAGTTACAGACATCAGTGCCCACTCCCTCAGCACTGACCCTCCGACAGTGCGGCGCTCCCTCAGCACTGACCCTCCGACAGTGCCCACTTCCCTCAGCACTGACCCACCGACAGTGCCCACTCCCTCAGCACTGACCCTCCGACAGTGCGGCGCTCCCTCAGCACTGACCCTCCGACCGTGCTGCATTCCCTCAGCACTGACCCTCCGACTGTGTCCACTCCCTCAGCACTGACCCTCTGACAGTGCGGCACTCCCTCAGCACTGACCCTCTGACAGTGCCCACTCCCTCAGCAATGACCCTCTGACAGTGCCCACTCCCTCTCAGCACTGACCCTCCGACAGTGCGGCTCTCCCTCAGCACTGACCCTCTGACAGTGCGGCTCTCCCTCAGTGCACTGTCAGCCTGGATATATTTCGGCTGATCCCGGAATGGGGGTGTGGTTGGATTTATCTCCAGCACCATCTGACCCTTCGGCCAGGCATCCATTCTGGGCCTGGGAATGGGCTGAGGCATTATTGTCATGGGGTGGTCCTGAGGTATTGAGTCTGGATATTCAACTGGGCTCCATCCCCTGGGTCTGGGGAGGACTGAGGGAAGGTGGGAGCGGTGGTTGAACACTGCTGATGCTGTGTGTCGATCTGTGTATTTGGAGTAGAGGGTGCACGTGCTGGGTTCTGCAGTTGAATAGCCCACTCTGTCTCTCTGTCTCTGACTGGTGAAAGTCAGAGGGAGAATGGGGAGGTGAATCACACAATGTGATTTATACTGAGTCAATTCTTCAAT